>NC_053391.1:691052174-691352174 GCF_905171765.1 Bufo bufo
ACCATCAGGCTTGCCCCTCATTTAGCTCGCACACGGCCATGGCTTCCGGCACACCTCAGCCATTGATAGTTGACAATCAGTCACCCCTCCCCAACTCAGTTCGTCCACTCTGCTCCCACCGTAGCCAGGACCACAACTGGGATTAGACGTGCATAAGTGACTGTCACATTTAGGCCAGAAATACGGCTTTGTGCATACTGGGGTGAAAAAACCCTCCGATATACTGCACATCTGGGATTAGACATGCATAAGTGAGTGTCACATTTAGGCCACAAATACCGCTGTTATATAGAGTTAAAAAAAAAAAAATTTGAGTGCAATACCCTACATCAGGGTTTTTATTGGCGGTTAATTATTTTTAACAGACTTAACCACTTTTTACTTTGCTTTGTAAACGCTAACTATGAGGCAAACATCTAATAAGGGACGCGGTCATGGTCTTGGTGGTGGTGTTGGTGGAGCCTCTGGTGCAGGGAGAGGACGTGGCAGTTCTGCCACAGCTACACATCCTACTGAACCTACTACCTCAGGTCCCAGTAGCCGCCAGAATCTACAGCGATATTTGGTCGGGCCTAATGCCGTTCTAAGGATGGTAAGGCCTGAGCAAGTACAGGCGCTAGTCAATTGGGTGGCCGACAGTGGATCCAGCACGTTCACATTATCTCACACCCAGTTTTCTGCAGAAAGCGCACAGGTGGCGCCTGAAACCCATGCCCATCAGTCTGTCACATCACCCCCGTGCATATCGGGGAACCTGTCTGAGCCTCAAGTCATGAAGCAGTCTCTTATGCTTCTAGCCCTTCCCCAGGGGTGGAAGACATAGAATGCACTGACGCACAACCACTTGTTTCCTGATGAGGACATGGGAATACCACCTCAGCACGTCTCTGATGATGAAACACAGGTGCCAACTGCTGCGTCTTTCTGCAGTGTGCAGACTGAACAGGAGGTCAGGGAGGAAGACTGGGTGGAAGACGATGCAGGGGACGATGAGGTCCTAGACCCCACATGGAATGAAGGTCGTGCCACTGACTTTCAGAGTTCGGAGGAAGAGGCAGTGGTGAGACCGAGTCAACAGCGTAGCAAAAGCGGGAGCAGGGTGCAAAAGCAGAGCATCCAACACCAAAACAGTTCGCCTGCTACTGGCCACTGTCACCAGGGACCGAGCACCCCAAAGGCAGCTTCAAGGAGTTCCCTGGCATGGCACTTCTTCACACAATGTGCTGACGACAAGACCCGAGTGGTTTGCACGCTGTGCCATCAGAGCCAGAAGCGAGGCATTAACGTTCTGAACCTTAGCACAACCTGCATGACCAGGCATCTACATGCGAGACACGGGCTGCAGTGGAGTAAGCACCTTCAAAACCAAGAAAGGGCTCAGGCCCCTCCTGCTCCCTCTTCTGCTGCTGCCTCGGCCTCTTCCTCCGCCTCTGGAGGAACGTTGGCACCTGCCGCCCAGCAAACAGAGTATGTGCCACCAACAACACCACCTCCGGCACCAAGCATCTCCACCATGTCACACAGAAGCGTTCAGCTCTCCATCTCACAAACCTTGGAGAGAAAGCGTAAATTCCCACCTAGCCACCCTCGATCCCTGGCCCTGAATGCCAGCATTTCTAAACTGCTGGCCTTTGAAATGCTGTCATTCAGGCTGGTGGAGACGGACAGCTTCAAACAGCTCATGTCGCTTGCTGTCCCACAGTACGTTGTTCCCAGCCGCCACTACTTCTCCAGGAGAGCCGTGCCCTCCCTGCACAACCAAGTATAGGATAAAATCAAGTGTGCACTGCGCAACGCCATCTGTGGCAAGGTCCAGCTAACCACAGATACGTGGACCAGTAAGCACGGCCAGGGACGCTATATCTCCCTAACTGCACAATGGGTAAATGTAGTTGCGGCTGGGCCCCAGGTGGAGAGCTGTTTGGCGCACATCCTTCCGCCGCCAAGGATCGCAGGGCATCATTCTTTGCCTCCTGTTGCTTCCTCTTCCTCCTCCTCTTCTACCACCTCCTCATCCGGTCAGCTGCAGCACGCACGGGTGAGTCGCACTGCGGAACAGCACCACTTCACCACCAATGACTGGGCCTCCATGCGAGACCTATGTGCCCTGTTGCGCTGTTTCGAGTACTCCACCAAAATGGCCAGTGGCGATGACGCCGTTATCAGCGTTACAATACCACTTCTATGTCTCCTTGAGAAAACACTTAGGGCGATGATGGAAGAGGATGTGGGCCAGGCGAAGGCGGAGGAGGAGGAGGAAGAGGGGTCATCTCTAACACTTTCAGGCCAGTCTTTTAGAAGTGGCTCAGAAAGAGGATTTTTGTAACAGCAGAGGCCAGGTACAAATTTGGCTAGCCAGGGCCCACTACTGGAGGACGAGGAGGAGGAGGAGGATGGGGATTAAGCATGTTCACAGCGGGGTGGCATCCAATGCAGCTCGGGCCCATCACTGGGGGATACGGAGGACGCAGACGATATGCCTCCCACAGAGGACAGCTTGTCCTTATCTCTGGGCAGCCTGGCACACATGAGCGACTACATGCTGCAGTGCCTGCGCAACGACAGCAGAGTTGCCCACATTTTAACGTGTGCTGACTACTGGGTGGCCACCCTGCTGGATCTTGTTACAAAGACAATGTGCCGTCCTTAATTCCTGCACTGGAGCGTGATAGGAAGATGCTCGACTACAGGCGCACGCTGCTAGACGCGCTCCTGAGAGCATTCCCGACTGACGCTGGGGGACAAGTGGAAGCACAAGGCGAAGGCAGAGGAGGAGGAAAAAGGTCACCAACACAGCTGTGTCAGCGCCAGCACCTCAGAAGGCAGGGTTAGCATGTCCTATCAGTACACACAAAACCTGTCCTGATCACACAGGAGGACAAGTTACTTCACCATAATGAGCCATAGTGCTGCCTCATCCTCCTCTCTGCTCTGCTTGTCAGTAATCATGATCCTGAATACAGGTGAATCTCTGTGGGAATGGAGATGATGAGGAGACATGAGAGGAGGGTGAGGTGTGGCTAATGAGCAGCAGCTCTTGTATGCAGTCTCCATTACCACAGAGTGTCCTGTCCGTCCTCTCTGTACTTCATGTCTCCTCATGAACTAAATTCCCCAGATATTCAGCTAAAGTTCTTATCATCTGTATTCAGGATCATAATCCCTGACAAGCAGAGAGGAGGATGAGGCATATCTTTACCTTAGTGTTGCAAAGTAACATGTCCTCATGTGTGATTAGGACAGGCTTTGTGTGAACTGATGGGACAGCGGCCATTTCCCCCCCCCCCCCCTGATGATTACTCCCCAGACAAAATGAGCCATTATAAATAATGAAAGGTATTTGAGAATATATTTATAATAAAGTAATATGTAAGTATTTTCATTTTCTTAATTCCGGTAAAACCCCTTTAAGTGTAAATGTTAGGAAAAAAATATACGCCAGCCAGGCACAGGGACTGTCACAGATATACACCTAATTTATGATGAGATGCCCTGTCATAAATTACATAAATCTAACTGCAGCGCAGAGTGGGAAACTGACACCGGCGTAAAAAGCCGTTCTTAGTAAATGTGCCCCATTGATAGATAATAGATATGAGACAGGCAGACAGATAGACAGCACAATGTAGGTGACAAATGTGAACACAGGTGTTCATTAGCCAATAGCTATGTGTGACATAAGTATTTTAATGTCTCATATTTGTCAGGGTCTGAGTTGGTTTTAGGGGCAGAAAGAAGACACAGGGTGGCAGGGGCGATGTTGGGGGCAGGTAGGAGATACGAGGTGGCAGGGGCGTTTAGGGGCAGGGAGGAGATATGAGGTGGCAAGGGCGATGTTGTGGGCAGGGAGGAAATACGAGGTGGCAGGGGCGATGTTGGGGGCAGGGAGGAGATACCAGGTGGCAGGGGCGGTTGGGGGAAGGGAGGAGATACGAGGTGGCAGGGGCGATGTTGGGGGCAGGGAGGAAATACAAGGTGGCAGGGGCGATGTTGGGGGCAGGGAGGAGATACGAGGTGGCAGGGGCGATGTTGTGGGCAGGGAGGAAATACCAGGTGGCAGGGGCGGTTGGGGGCATGGAGGAGATACGAGGTGGCAGGGGCGATATTGGGGGCAGGGAGGAAATACGAGGTGGCAGGGGCAATGCTGGGGGCAGTGAGGAGATACGAGGTGGCAGGGGCGATGTTGGGGGCAGGGAGGAAATACGAGGTGGCAGGGGCAATGTTGGGGGCAGGGAGGAGATACGAGGTTGCAGGGGTGATGTTGTGCCCCCCTTCCATCTTGTGTGGTTGGGGGCAAGGTGGCTGATACAAGTCACAAAACTGAAGCTGCCCCATGTACAGAACAATAACAGCAGCCTCAGAAACAACCCCAGGATGCGGCTCGGATGCGGACCAAAACCACGGTCGGGTGAACGAGCACTAAGAGTGAAACTCACAGACCGGAGTCACAGTCATAAATCACATGGAGACACAAGTCACATAATACTCTAAATAAAGACACCCAAACATGTATTTGGATAAACAAGACGTGCTGCTTTATTTTGGGGTTACCCACAAAATTGCACCAATAAATATTTTATTAAATTATCTATAAAGAATAAATAATCATAAATAGATCATATTAATCTCATCAATCACCAATAAATCTTGACCAAAATTCCGCCCAACATTAGCTGGGCGACTAAACCCCGCAAGCCATGCCTTTACGAGAGCATGCCCCCCCATCCCCCCCCCAAAAAAAAAAAGCAATACAGTCACTTTATTGCATTCTGAAGACCCAAATTAAAAATATCCAAACCCACCTCTGACAAGTGCACATTGTCAGACCTGTAAAGACCTGGAACAAAGCCTTCTAGATCAATGTGTCTGTAACTAAAACCCCCTAAGACTGGCAAAAATTTTGACATGGCCCTGTTGATCCGCTTTCTAATCTTATTGAACACCAGACCATCTTTATCAAGCCATATCAATCTCGGGACGATCTCGGAGAAAGCCACAGTTGCATCCGGAAATGAGCATTTCAACAGGGCCATGTGTTTTTTAATTTCCCATATTAAATCTAATGTTTTCATACTGCCTATGTCGTTACTAGTGTTGAGCGCGAATATTCGAATATCGAATTTTTTTTGCGAATATCGGCACTTCGATAATTCGCGAATATTTCGAATAGTGCTATAAATTCGATATTCTGAATATTCTTTTTTTTATTTATTTTTTATTGTTATATTTTTTTCTTTCCCACTTCCCAAAAGTAGTTCTTACCTGTCCTTAGGATTCCTAGCTTCCTGGCTGCTCCAGTCAGTGCCCGTCATCACCATGGGAACGTCTCCATACTAGAATGTACTGTCGGATTTGAGAATTACGTTGAAATAGCAATGCGATTAATTCAAGTTATAATAATCGAATTTTGATTTCAACTTAGCACTGCTATATTCCATATTCGTTAATTCTAGCCTAATATGGAATATAGCAGTGCTAAGTTGAAATCGAAATTCGATTATTATAACTTGAATTAATCGCATTGCTATTTCAACTTGGACCTGGTTTACTATGGTTGGCTTGGTAGAATTAGCGAATATGACGAATGTATTCGTCATATTTCTCAAAACGAAGATAACTAGCAAATAAAATATTATTTTTTTAGAAATAGAATCATTATAATAATCAAGTATTTAACTATTCAATTTTTTTTTAAAAAAAGCAAAGTAATATAATCGCATAGCGAATTAAACTTAGCTGTCTCTATAGTCAACTTTCCTATATGATTGCTATAATTAGCGAAGTTGACGAATAGGTAGCTAAAACGAAGATGTAGAATATTTAGTTATCTTCGTTTTGAGGAATATGACGAATACATTCGTCATATTCGCTAATTCTAGATATCAAACCAATAGGAAAGAAGCCTTAAGTTAAAATCGCAATACGCGATTATTTAAATCGCATAATAATCGCGATAACTCGAATAATGACGAATATTCGATTTCGACGAATATGAAATGAATATTCTATCGAATATTCGCGAATTTCGTCGAAATCGAATATGGCACCTGCCGCTCATCACTAGTCGTTACCCCCAGCATGCAAAATTAAAACATGCGGGGCCGGCCATTTAACTGCCAATCTTTTAATTTCATTCATAATATTCTTCCATTTCAAATCCTTACACCGCACGAAAAATATTCATTTTATTGGACTCAAATGATAAGTTCTCAGAGTAAAACCTCTTCCCGGCTCTCTTCTGAGCACAATAAATGAACGAATGTCCAATAACCCATATGATTAATTGAAAACCTGAAAAACATAAGAAGATCAATCTAACAACAAATCTGGTCTCACATATAGTTTATATCTATTAGAAGACCAACGGCCTATCTTCCGAATTACTGTATCCTCCAATCCCATCCTAGCTGCTTCCGTAGCCGCTCCAATTCAGAAAGAATGGGAGGATATCCGGAGGTATCTCATATTTAGTGAACTTAAACATTTCTTAAGCAAAGAATTGAACTGAAATTTCGTTAGCTTGCTTAAATTAGCGTGAATTAAAAAAGCACCTTGCACTACCGGTCTAACAGCTCTGACTGGACACAACAAAGAATTGGACCAACTATTTAAGGTAATAAATCGACCCCGGCCTAAACAGAAGCACCATTGGGAAGAATGCCCAACATTTTTTCTAACAGCTCTAAAGAGATAGGACGTCTCAAATCTGAGTTAAAATTAGCCTTGAGATAACCCTTCAACATCTTCTTAATGATAAATACACTAGTGAGAGGTGCCCGACCAATTAACCTCTAAAAAAATGACACCCCAGCCAAAAATTTGAGAGTAAGAAAATTTTTGAGTGATGAGTCAAACAGCAGGCCTAAGGCTACTTTCACACTTGTTCACATTTTCTGGTATTGAGATCCGTCATAGGGGCTCAACACCGGGAAAAAACGCTTCAGTTTTGTCCCCATTCATTGTCAATGGGGACAAAACTGAACTGAACTGAACGGAGCGCTCCAAAACGCATTCTGTTCCGGGTGTTCCCAGACCGGAGAGCAAACCGCAACATGTTGTATTTTGCTTTCCGTCTTGGGAAACTGATCAAGTCGGATCCGTTATTAACTCCATTGAAAGTCAAAGGAAGGAGACGGATCCGTTTTCTCTGCCACAATAGAAAACAGATCCGTTCCCCGATTGACTTTCAATGGAGTTAATGAGGGATCCGTCTTGGCAATGTTAAAGATATGTTAAAGATAATACAACCGGATCCGTTCATAACGGATGCAGATGGTTGTATTATCAGTAATGGAAGCGTTTTTGTTGGACCCTGCCGGATCTAGCAAAAACACTAGTGTGCAAGCAGCCTAACTTTTCAATATTACCTGACGAATTATCTTGAACTGATTGACTAAATGACAACCAATCCCTCCATGCGGCTGCATAAGAAGCCCATGTTCTAGGTGCCACAGAAATACGGATACTATCAGCTACTAATCCCGCAACAGGTCCCATAAGTGTGAAGGACAAGGGGTCCCCACCTGTTCTGCTGTCCGGATAAAGTCCAGATGCGTTGCGGCAAACCCGCGCGTGTAGGTACCTAATTGCAGTCAGTTTTGACTGCGATTGCGTTCCGTTGTTCAGTTTTTATTGCGCGGATGCAATGCGTTTTGCACGCGCGTGATAAAAAACTGACTGTGGTACCCAGGCCCGAACTTCTTTACAGAAGTTCAGGTTTGGGTTCGGTGTTGTGTAGATGTTATTATTTTCCCTTATAACATGGTTATAAGGGAAAATAATAGCATTCATTAATACAGAATGCATAGTAGGTGGTCAATTGAGGGTTAAAAAATAATTAACTCACCTTCTCCTCTCGATCGCGTAGCTGCCGGTCTCTTCTTACTTCTTTAATCATGAGCTGCCGGCTAAAGGACCTGTGGTGACGTCAGATCACATGGTCCAATCACATGGTCCATCACCATGGTAAAATATCATGTGACGGACCATGTGATGACCGGAGTGACGTCACCACAGGTCCTTTTCCTGCACACAGCAAAAAAGAAGACATAATAGAAGCCGGGCTGCGCGAGCAAGTGGATTAAGGTGAGTTTAATTTTTTTTTTTTACAGCGCTATTGTACTATGCAGTCTGTATTAAGAATGCTATTATTTTCCCTTATAACCATGTTATAAGGGAAAATAATAATGATCGGGTCTCCATCCCGATCGTCTCCTAGCAACCGTGCGTGAAAATCGCACCGCATCCGCACTTGCTTGCGATTTTCACGCAGCCCCATTCATTTCTATGGGGCCTGCGTTGCGTGATAAACGCACAATATAGAGCATGCTGCGACTTTCACGCAACGCATAAGTGATGCGTGAAAATCACCGCTCATGTGCACAGCCCCATAGAAATGAATGGGTCAGGATTCAGTGAGGGTGCAATGCGTTCACCTCACGCATTGCACCCGCGCGGAATACTCGCCCGTGTAAAAGGGGCCAAAGAGTCATCTATATAATTTTGTTCTACCAGGAATGTGCTTTGCTTTCAACCAAATGTTAAGGCCTCTTACACACGAGCGTGACGAATTAGGTCTGGATGCGTTCAGGGTGCGTTCAGTGAAACTCGCACTATTTTGCAAGCAAATTCAATCAGTTTTGTCTGCGATTGCGTTCAGTTGTTCAGTTTTTTCCGCGCAGGTGCAATGTGTTTTGATGCGTTTTTCACGCACGTGATAAACAACTGAAGGTTTACAAACAACATCTCTTAGCAACCATCAGTGAAAAACGCATCGCACTTGCACTTGCTTGCGGACGCAATGCGTTTTTCACGCAGCCCCATTCACTTCTATGGGGCCAGAGCTGCGTGAAAAACGCAGAATATAGAACATGCTGCGATTTTTACGCAACGCAGAACTGATGCATGAAAAACAACGCTCATGTACACAGACCCATTGAAATGAATGGGTCAGGATTCCGTGCGGGTGTAATGCGTTCACGTCACGCATTGCACCCGCGCGGAAAACTCGCTCGTGTGAAAGGGGCCTAAAGGACATACAGCACAACACCAGATGTCTCAACAAGTGAACTGTCCTCTCACATTTAGAAGTCAAAAACCACACCTTTATTATCTGTGAAAAGACAAATTCTCTTATTCTAAAAAACCGAACCCCAAACTACTATTGAAACTAAAACTGGTAATAATTCTAAGAGCACAATATTAGCTGTAAATTTCTTCTCTACCCAAAAAACTGTCCAACATCCTGCAGACCGTTTGTTATTCCAGAAGGCACCAAAACCAAAGCTCGCTGCTGCCTCAGTAAATAATTTCAAAGAAGAATCTGAGTCCTGAAATTCTTCCTGCCAACAAGTCCTACCATTAAACTTACTCAGTAATTCCAGCCACATAGACATGTCCTCCTTAAGTGGTCTAGTATATCTAACATGAAATGTTGGGGAACGCAAACCTCTAGTAGCAAAGTACGTCCGCTTAGAAAAAACACGACCCATTGGAATGATTCTACACGCAAAATTCAGTGAGCCTAAAAGAGATTGCAGTTCCCTCAAGGTGCACTTATCCTTGGTTAATAATTTCACTAATAATGATCTATTATTAGTGAAATTTAACTTGATCTTAGATAAACAAAACTCGATCTTAACAATATCAATAACAATACCTAAAAATTCTAAACAAACGCAAGGATAAAATGTATTTTCCTCTGCAATGGGAATACCAAACTGCTTAGCCATACCAATAAAACATTGTAACAACTGAGAACCCGGAAAAACCTACAAACAGGAAATCGTCTAAGTAATGTAACACACCGCCTTCTGGAATACTAACCTGCACTACCCACTGCAAAAAAGTTGAAAATGATTCAAAATAAGAACAAGACATAGAAAAACCCATGGGGAGACACTTATCAAAATAAAATTTATCATCAAACCTAAAACCCAACAAATTAAAACCTTGCGGCCTAACTGGCAACAGCCTAAATGCTGACTTAATGTCCGCTTTTGCGAGTAAAGCCCCTCGTCCAAATCGCTTCAATAAATCCACTGCTTGATCAAATGACGCATAAGACACTGAAGCATCAGACTTAGGCCCCTTTCACACGGGCGTTGCGGGAAAATGTGCGGGTGCGTTGCGGGAACACCCGCGATTTTTCCGCGCGAGTGCAAAACATTGTAATGCGTTTTGCACTCGCGTGAGAAAAATCGCGCGTGTTTGGTACCCAAACCCGAACTTCTTCACAGAAGTTCGGGCTTGGGATCGGTGTTCTGTAAATAGTATTATTTTCCCTTATAACATGGTTATAAGGGAAAATAATAGCATTCTGAATACAGAATGCATAGTAAAACAGGGCTGGAGGGGTTAAAAAAAAATAAAAAATCATTTAACTCACCTTAATCCACTTGCTCGCGATGCCCGGCATCTCCGTCTGACTCTTTTACTGTATAGGACCTGTGGAGAGCATTATCTATAGTTTAAGGACCTGGGATGACGTCACTCTGGTCATCACATGGTACGTCACATGATCTTTTACCATGGTGAATCACCATGGTAAAAGATCATGTGACGTACCATGTGATGACCGGAGTGACGTCATCCCAGGTCCTTAAACTATAGTTAATGCTCACCACAGGTCCTTTACAGTAAAAGAGTCAGACGGAGATGCCGGCTACGCGAGCAAGTGGATAAAGGTGAGTTAAATGACTTTTTATTTTTTTTTAACCCCTCCAGCCCTGTTTTACTATGCATTCTGTATTCAGAATGCTATTATTTTCCCTTATAACAGAAAATAATAAGGTTCGGGTCTCCATCCCGATCGTCTCCTAGCAACCGTGCGTGAAAATCGCACCGCATCCGCACTTGCTTGCGGATGCTTGCGATTTTCACGCAACCCCATTCATTTCTATGGGGCCTGCGTTACGTGAAAAACGCACAAAGAGGAGCATGCTGCGATTTTCACGCAACGCAAAAGTGATGCGTGAAAATCACCGCTCGTGTGCACAGCCCCATAGAAATGAATGGGTCAGTATTCAGTGCGGGTGCAATGCGTTCACCTCCCGCATCGCATCCGCGCGGAATACTCGCTCGTGTGAAAGGGGCCTTAGACACCTCATCGTTAAGTGAGCAATCCAACGGAAAAGACAAGTGATGGATTAATCTAAACTCCCCAGGTTCCTTCTTAGGAACTATGCCTAAAGGGGATAAGCAGAAATTCTCAAAAGGTGGATAATCAAAGGGGCCCGCAATCCTACCAACTTCCAATTCTTTCTTAATTTTAGTACGAACTACATCTCTATTTGCAGTGGCCGCAGGCAGGTCCCGCGCCAGGGGTCTCTTCTACAGGTGTTATGAGAGTTTTTAGAGTTTTTGTAGTGACGCCAGTTGCATTTCAGCAACGAGGGACTAAGTCCCCCTATGTAGAAGGTTATGGTGGGACCCAGGTGTAGGAATGCAAGAGTGGTGTAAGGTTTGCCTATAGTGTCCCTTTAGGTGGGGCTTTGCACTTGTCATGGTGCTCCTTCCTGGATATCCGGAACCCCAAGAGTGGTCGTCTGCAGCAGTGCAAATAGGGTTAACAGTTGAGAGAATTGAAGAATAAATTGAGTCCAGACTTGTGTTAAAGTTGAAACAGCTTTAGGCCTCATGCACACAAACGTTTTTTTTCACGGTCCGCAAAAACGGGGTCCGTAGGTCCGTGATCCGTGACCGGTTTTTCGTCCGTGGGTCTTCCTTGATTTTTGGAGGATCCACGGACATGAAAAAAAAGTCGTTTTGGTGTCCGCCTGGCCGTGCGGAGCCAAACGGATCCGTCCTGAATTACAATGCAAGTCAATGGGGACGGATCCGTTTGACGTTGACACAATATGGTGCCATTTCAAACGGATCCGTCCCCATTGACTTTCAATGTAAAGTCTGGAGTCCCTTTTATACCATCAGATCAGAGTTTTCTCCAATCCGATGGTATATTTTAACTTGAAGCGTCCCCATCACCATGGGAACGCCTCTATGTTAGAATATACTGTCGGATATGAGTTAGATTGTGAAACCTCATTTCCCACAGTATATTCTAACACAGAGGCGTTCCCATGGTGATGGGGACGCTTCTAGTTAGAATATACTACAAACTGTGTACATGACTGCCCCCTGCTGCCTAGCAGCATCCGATCTCTTACAGGGGGCTGTGATCAGCACAATGAACCCCTCAGGTGCCGCACCTGAAGGGGTTAATTATACTATCATATCCCCCTGTAAGAGATCAGGGGCTGCCAGGCAGCAGGGGGCAGACCCCCCCCTCCCCAGTTTGAATATCATTGGTGGCCAGTGCGGCCCCCCCCCTTCCGCCCTCTATTGTAATAATTCGTTGGTGGCACAGTGTGCGCCCCCCCCCGCCCCCCCCTTCCTCCCTCTATAGTAATAATTCGTTGGTGGCACAGTGTGCGCCCCCCCCCTTCCTCCCTCTATTGTAATAAATCGTTGGTGGCACAGTGTGCGCCCCCCCCCTTCCTCCCTCTATTGTAATAAATCGTTGGTGGCACAGTGTGCGCCCCCCATCGCCCCCCCCTCCCTCAATAGCATTAACAACATTGGTGGCCAGTGTGCGGCCTCCCATCCCCCCCCCCTGATCATCGGTGGCAGCGGGTTACTAGCAATAGTACAATAGTAAAAGATTCATACTTACCTGGGAGCTGCGATGTCTGAGTCCGGCCGGGAGCTCCTCCTACTGGTAAGTGACAGTTCATTTAGCAATGCGCCGCACAGACCTGTCACTTACCAGTAGGAGGAGCTTCCGGCCGGAGACAGACATCGCAGCAGCCAGCAGCAGGTAAGTATGAATCTTCTACTATTGTACTATTGCTAAGTAACCATGGCAACTAGGACTGTAGTAGCGTCCTGGTTGCCATGGTTACCGATCGGAGCCCCAGCGATTAAACTGGGACTCCGATCGGAACTCCGCTGCCACCAATGATGGGGGGGGGAGATGGGAGGCCGCACACTGGCCACCAATGTTGTTAATGCTATAGAGGGAAGGGGGCCGATGGGGGGCGCACACTGTGCCACCAACGAATTAATACAATAGAGGGAGGGAGGGGGGGGGGCACACTGTTACAATAGAGGGAGGGGGGGGCCGCACTGGTCACCAACCTATTATTACAATAGAGGGGGGGGGCCGCACTGGCCACCGATGATATTCAAACTGGGGAGGCGGGGGGGGGGGGGTCTGCCCCCTGCTGCCTGGCAGCCCTGATCTCTTACAGGGGGATATGATAGTACAATTAACCCCTTCAGGTGCCGCACCTGTAAGAGATCGGGTGCTGCCAGGCAGCAGGGGGCAGTCTTCTACACAGTTTGTAGTGTATTCTAACTAGAAGCGTCCCCATCACCATGGGAACGCTTCTGTGTTAGAATATACTGTCGGATCTGAGTTTTCACGAAGTGAAAACTTAGATCTGAAAAAGCTTTTATGCAGACGGATCTTTGGATCCGTCTGTATGAAAGTAACCTACGGCCACGGATCACGGACACGGATGCCAATCTTGTGTGCATCCGTGTTCTTTCACGGACCCATTGACTTGAATGGGTCCGTGAACCGTTGTCCGTCAAAAAAATAGGACAGGTCATATTTTTTTGACGGACAAGATACACGGATCACGGTCTCGGCTGCAAAACGGTGCATTTTCCAATTTTTCCACGGACCCATTGAAAGTCAATGGGTCCGCGAAAAAAAACGGAAAACGGCACAACGGCCACGGATGCACACAACGGTCGTGTGCATGAGGCCTTACTTGGCATAAACTTTCATCAGGGAACAATCTTCCAACTTTGTCTTGGTAATCAGCAGATTTTTGGCATTAATTCTGGCAGGCAAACACATTCGGCTCTGCTACATTTGTACTCTTTCAGCTCTGCTATGCTGTCTGATTAAATAGGAACTTTTCTCTTTCTGTTGTAGGCTGCAACTTAGCTTGGTAGTCTGACTCTGTCTTTATCTTGATCTGTATCTTTGTCTTTATTCAGGAAATCTTACTTCCTGACTTTGGAGGCACTCATCTTAGGCCTCTGGGCCCAGCAGAGCAGACAGTGCTCTTCTGGCTGGAACACAGCCTTCCCCTTACAGGGGTTAGACTCAACTTCTGCAGGCTTGTCCAGGAGCAACGAGGGCCTGCTCCTTCCCCATACAGGGGCTCCTCTGAACTTCTTCTCACTAACTAAAACTCCTCCCTCTCTAGAGAGGGCTAGCATGGATAGACAAGTTCCAGTCTATGTAAACTAGCTCTGCCATAGGTGCCGCCATCTGCTGGTGAACCAGGGATATTACACTTTAACAGTTTCAAAACAGGAAATACATATAGAAATTATGCAGGATATGGAAATAAATGCATATGATGACACAGAATCACCCAAAAGAGATATTGGGGTTGCAAAAAAGTGGTAATGCCCCCTAGCAGGGTGCTACACATATCTCACTACAGATTTCAAATGATCCACCAATGAACAACCAATACCCTTAAATTCAGGAACCAAAACACCTAGCGGAAAACCATCAATGATTAAATTAGCTTTCACTTGGTCTGGATATCGCTTTAGACATCGTAAAATTTCTGTTAATCTCACTGATGTCCAAGATTTTTGCAAGCTGCTCCTTAATTGATGCTGCTGAAAATTAGCTTGACCACTCCGCTTGAAACAACATTCTTGACAAACGATGGGTGCCCTCACAAAAGGAACACTCATGCTTATAGCGACAATTTGCTAACCATTTACAGGTATTCTCATTGAAAGCCAAACAAACTCCCTTCCTTAACGCTTTCAACACCGGGCCAGTTTTCACTTTCCTGCCCAGGCCATTATTTGCAAATCCGACATGTGTTACTTTATGTGGCAAATTTGGAACACTTTTACTTATCCAGGCCATTCTGAGATAGTTTTCTCGTGACACATTGTACTTCATGACAGTGCTAAATTTGAGTCAATATATTTTTCCTTTATTTATAAAAAATTCCAAATTTGCCAGAAATTTGGAGAAATTCACAATTTTCTAAATTTGAATTTCTCTACTTTTAAGACAAATAGTAATACCTCATAAAATAATTATCAGTCATCATTCCCTATATATCTGCTTTATGTTGGCATCATTTTGTAAATGTCATTTTATTTTTTAAGGACTTTAGAAGGCTTAGACGTTTAGAAGCCATTTTTAAAAATTCCAACAAAATTTCCAAAACCATTTTTTTAAGCACTAATTCAGTTATAAAGTGATTTTGAGGGGCTTACATAATGGAACCACCCATAAATGACCCCATTTTAAAAAAACTACACCCCTCAACTTATTTAAAACTGATGTTACAAACTTTGTTAACCCTTTGGCCCCTTTTACACGGGCGTTGCGGAAAAATGTGCGGGTGCGTTGCGGGAACACCCGCGATTTTTCCGCACGAGTGCAAAACATTGTAATGCGTTTTGCACTCGCGTGAGAAAAATCACGCGTGTTTGGTACCCAAACCCGAACTTCTTCACAGAAGTTCGGGCTTGGGATCAGTGTTCTGTAGATTGTATTATTTCCTCTTATAACCTGGTTATAAGGGAAAATAATAGCATTCTGAATACAGAATGCTTAGTAGGTGATCAATTGAGGGTTAAAAAAATAAATAAAAATTAACTCACCTTATCCTCTTGTTCGCGTAGCTCCCGGTCTCTTCTTTACTTCTTTAATGATGAGCTGTGGGCTAAAGGACCTTTGGTGACGTCAGATCACATGCTCCAATCACATGGTACATCACCGTGGTGATGGACCATGTGATTGTAGCATGTGATCTGACGTCACCACAGGTCCTATCCGATAGTTCATCTTTTGAGAAGTAAAGAAGAGACCGGGAACTACGCGAACAAGAGGAGAAGGTGAGTTAATTATTTATTTATTTTTTAACCCTCAATTGATCACCTACTAAGCATTCTGTATTCAGAATGCTATTATTTTCCCTTATAACCAGGTTATAAGGGAAAATAATACAGTGAATAGACTGTCATCTAGCAACCATGCGTGAAAATCGCACCGCATCCGCACTTGCTTGCGGATGCTTGCGATTTTCACGCAACCCCATTCACTTCTATGTGGCCTGCATTGCGTGAAAAACACAGAATATAGAGCATGCTGCGATTTTCACGCAACACATAAGTGAAAGTCACCACTCATGTGAACACCCCTATAGAAATGAATGGGTCGGTAGTTAGTGCGGGTGCAATGCGTTCACCTCACGCATCGCATCCGCGCGGAATACTCGCCCGTGTGAAAGGGGCCTTTAGGTGTTCCACAAGAATTAAAGGAAAATGGAGGCGAAATTTCAAAATTTTATTTTTTATGCAGATTTTTTATGTTAATACATTTTTTCTTGCAACACAGCAAGGGTCAACAGCAAACTAAACCTCAATATGCATTACTCTGATTCTGCAGTTTACAGAAATACCCCATATGTGGTGGTAAAATGCTCTATGCGCACGTGGCAGTGGTCAGAAGGAAAGGAGCGCCATATGGTTTTTGCAGCGCAGATTTTGATGGATTGGTTTATGGGCGAAATCGGTTTTTATTTTTTGAGTGATTTTCTTATGTGGGAGCTCAATTTTCGCGGAATGAGGTGACGGTTTGATTGGTACAATTTTGGGGTACGTAAGACTTTTTGATCGCCTGGTATTACACTTTTTGTGAGGCAAGGTTGAAAAAGGCTGTTTTGGTGTATTTTCACCTGAGGTGGCATATAATGTGATATTTTTATAGAGAAGTTTGTTACGGCGAAACCTAATATGTCTATTATTTTTATTTTTGTTTGGTTTTACACAGTAAATCCATTTTTGAACAGAATGAAATCTTGTTTTTGTGTTGCCATTTTCTGACTGCCAAATTTATTTATTTTTTGGGCGATTATCTTAGATAGGGGCTCATATTTTGCGGGATGAGATGGCGGTTTGATTGGTACCATTTTGTGAGTCAAGGTGACAAAAAATGTCTGTTTTGGCATAGTTTTTAAAATAATTTTTTACAGTATTCACCTGAGGGGGCATATAATGTGATATTTTTATAGATCAGGTTGTTACGGACGTGAAAATACCTAATATGTCTATTGTTTTTATTTTTGTTACGTTTTTTACAGTTAAATCATTGTCTTAGGTAGGGGCTTATTTTTTGCAGGATGAGATGTCGGTTTGATTTGTACCATTTTGGGGTACATAAGACTTTTTGATCACTTGGTATTCCACTTTTTGTGAGGCAAGGTGACCAGAAAATGGCTTTTTTTACACAGTTTTTATTTTTATTTTTTTACGGAATTCACCTGACAGGGTGTACCATGTGATATATTTATAGAGCCGGTCGATACGGACGCGGCGATAACTAATATGTCTACTTTTCTTTTTTTTTCCTATTTTTTACAATTTTTTTAACTTTATTTTGGGAAACGCCCGCTTTTTTTTTAAACGTAATTTTTTTTACATTTTTTTTTACTTTTTTCCACAACTTTTGGGGGTCTGATCCCCTTTACAATGCATTACAATACTTCTGTATTGTAATGCATTGGCTGTAAGTGTATTACCAGTGTAATACACTTACAGCTTCCTGCCCTTCCCTGCCATCGGGTCCCCGTCACAGCAGCGCGGAGCAGTGGCAGATTATAATTGGGGCGTTTGGGTCTGTAGCCCCATCCTGGCATTGCTCACAAACTATTGGGGAGCACGGGAGTCCATAGTTCCCTCCCTTGACGCCTATCACCGCCATAGGCTTCAAGCCTAGTAGGCCTGAGGCCTATGTGGTGGTAAAAGCCCAGCGCGGCGTGCGTGATGACGTCATCACGCGCCTATTTAGGGGCGCGCGCAGGGCTTTGACGTACGCGCGCCTGCCTCACCATTCCGGATAAAGGTAAGTATTAGCCTTTTTTTTTTTTTGTGTGTGCCAACTTTGGGGGGCAGAGGAGGACATATTACTACAGGGACAGTGGGGGAAAATGTTTCCATGGGAGAAAATTACTTAATTGGGGGCAGTGTGGGGGCAAATTACTTAATGAACGGCAGTGTGGGGGCAAATTATTTAATAAAGGGCAGTGGGGGGGCAAATTACTTAATGAGGGGCAGTGTGGGGGTAAATTACTTAATGAAGGGCAGTGTGAGGGTAAATTACTTAATTGGTGCAGTGTGGGGGCACATTACTTAATGAAGGGCGGTGTGGGTGCAAATTACTTAATTGGGGGCAGTGTGGGGGTAAATTACTTAATGAAGGGCAGTGTGAGGGTAAATTACTTAATGAAGGGCAGTGTGGGGCAAATTACTTAATGATAGGCAGTGTGAGGGTAAATTACTTAATGGATGGAAGTGTCGGGGCAAATTACTTAATGGGGGCAGTGTGAGGGTAAATTACTTAATGGATGGAAGTGTCAGGGCAAATTACTTAATGGGGGCAGTGTGAGGGTAAATTACTTAATGGATGGAAGTGTCAGGGCAAATTACTTAATGGATGGCAGTGTCAGGGCAAATTACTTCATGGGGGCAGTGTGGGGGGTTATTACTTGATGGGGCAGTGTGGAAGAGCAGTGTGGGGGAAATTAATGTATGGGGAAGTGTGGGGGAAATTACTATATGGAGCAGTGTGGGGGAAATACTATATGGAGCAGTATGGGGAAATTACTATATGGGGTAGTGTGGGGAAATTACTATATGGGGCAGTGTGGTGGAAATTATTATATGGAGCAGTGTGGGGGAAATTACTATATGGGGCAGTGTGGGGGAGATTACTATATGGGGCAGTGTGGGGGAAATTACTATATGGGGCAGTGTGGGGGAAATTACTATATGGGGCAATGTGGGGGAAATTACTATATGGGGCAGTGTGGGGGAAATTACTATATGGGGCAATGTGGGGGAAATTACTATATGGGGCAGAGTGGGGGAAATTACTATATGGACCAACTGTCCAGCCAGGGCACAGTTTTGGAAGATGAGGAGGAGGAGGATCCCCGTTCATAGACGGGTGGCACCCAAATCAGCTCACTGGCATCAATGGAGCTTGGACAGCTTGTTGTTGCCTCTGGGCAGCCTAGCACACATGAGTGACTACATGCTGCAGTGCCTACGCAATGACAGCCGAATCTTATATTGGCAAAGTAGAGAAGTGTACCGGGGCGCACCTAGCCATTGTTGCACTCCAGTGCAGTTTGTGCATTCTCTTTGCCATCTCCCAATGTTTGGTGGTTGATGGTTACCAACCCCCCCCCCCCTCCCAAAAATAAAAAATAATGAGATAACCCATTTTGAATCCATCCAAATGGGAGAGGAAATTATTCCTGGCTGTGAAAGTCATAATAAAAAAAATAAAATTAGGAACACCCCCTTCATCCGTCTAACTGTTGTAGGAGAGTAAGTTCTTCTGTGGAGTGTGTCTGCGACACTGGCAATTTTTCGACATTTAGGACACCCCTTTGGCATCCGTTTTACTGTCACGCCGTGGCCCCTAGCAACCTGACTCAGAATTGACGGACCCATGGAAAAGAAACAAACAGAGCGTTGGCTTCCTCCCCCGCCGCCTCTTCCACCTACACCACCATGTACACAGCCTCCTCAAGTTCCTACTCCATTTGGACCTCCGCCTTTTGGTTCAAGATTGTAATTTTTTATTCTTATGTATTTTATGTCATTTTAAGGCATTTCCCTATCCTAATTTATTTGCAGGGCAATTGTACTGCTTGTACGTCCACTTTGGAGCCTTTTGCAGCCATGTAGCCCTTTCTATGACTTTTTTAGAGCCATTTTAGTGCCTTAAAGTTCGGGTGCCCATTGACTTCAATGGGGTTTGTTGTCCGAGTCAAGTTCATTTCAAGTACGGAATCTGAATCGAACTTTGAAATGAAGTTCGGCCAAACTACAGGAACCGGGACATCCAGCGGTCCGCTCATCCCTACTGATTACTATTCAGGTGCAAGGAGTGAGGTGCTGGTGAATGCATCAGCAGTGTTTGCTGCTGCAGGAAACGGTGTCACTCAGACTTCATAGCTCATGGGCCCATTGGGAGATTCACCAGTGTTACGGACAGGACCTATGCAAACTATTACGGACAATGGATTCAGAACCACTGGGCCAAATAACCCATTTGACTTAGGCCTAGTCCTGAAGAGATTAGCCTGGCTGTCCCCTGGTTTTCATGATTTATCGCTGCAGGGGAGCCACCAGGACCCAACCTCTTGGAATAGTCCTGGTGTAGTTGGCTGCTGACTCATAGGAGTCAGAGACTCCAGTGCAACGCATTGGAGGCAGAGGCAAAGCACACAGACTCAGGCAGAGAATAGGCTGGCAGAGCACAAGTGAGACAAAGGCTACTACAGACTGAGCAAGACAAGATCAGGCACACAGAATACATACAAATCCATGAAACAGACACTGGAGAATGGCGAACAGAACTAGGTCAGAATTTAGATACAGAACAAGCAGACAGAATCTGAACAGGTACAAACAGAACGTGTTGCACAATCAAGAGCAGGATACACAACTCAGAATATGTAGCAGAGCAAATTAACACATAGGACACATAGGTGCACATATAGAGCCAGGGAAGTTACCCTTGCAGTGCCAAACTGAGGATAGATACAAACCATAATGGCACCAATTCTCGGCCACAAGAAACCCCACGCCAGGGTGCATGGGACAGTAGCAACATGAACCACCATTGAACACAATGGCCCAATTTCAAACCTACAAGAAGCTGGCACATGCATGCATGGAACAATGACAACAAATGAAATGCCATTGTAACAATCAGCTCCCCAGTGGACCAGTCCAAACCTGTGTCCACATACTTTTGGTTATACAATATATGTACGCCATTATTATTTTAGAACATGAGTTTTGTACCTTTTATTGCAATGTGCAGATATTTTTTATTTTTTTATTTTTTATTTTTTTAATGCAAGGGCTCAGCACATAAGCCAATTAGTAAAGCTTTGTGCCTTTCTAATTAGGAGCACTGAGCTGCTGTCTCTGAGGATCTGGTAGAGAATATAAATATATCCAGATACTTCTAAGTTTTTAGAGAGCTCTCACCTTTAGTCTCCTGTTGTATAGGGTTCTGTAGATTTTCCTTGGACATCATTCACATTAGCATAAAACCAAGTTCCATGCAGGTGGTTTGTAGAGGAAAAGGCAAAGTAACCAAGAAAGAATGGCCAATATGTCAGGAGTCACCACCAGTTTTATTCTTCTAGGGGTAGTTGAGATGGAAAAATTCAGATACCTCTACTCCATGATGGCCATCTTTGTGTACATCATCACCATGTTTATATGTTGCTTGATTGTTTTTGTTGTCTGGTCTGAATTAACTCTCCACCAACCAATGTACATCTTCATATGTAATCTGGTTTTCAATGGGATGTTTGGAAGTTCCGCTTTCCTACCGAAGCTCATTATTGACTTGCTTTCTGGATCCAGGTCTATCACATTTTCTGGTTGCCTTGTCCAGTCTTTTTTCATGCATAGCTTTGCCGCAGTTGAAGTATTTACTTTTACCCTTATGGCCCACGACCGATATCTGGCTGTTGGTCAACCGTTGCGATACACAACCTTAATGACGAATGGTAAGGCCATAAGATTTATAACAGCAAACTGGGCTACCTCTTTCGTAGTGGTTGTCATACCAGTCATAATGACTGCATATGTGCCCCTCTGTGGGAAAAGTCTCAATAGTGTGTTTTGTGAAAACACGTCTCTCATTAAGCTGGCTTGTGGAGAAGCTTTGGTCAATAATATCTTTGGGGCGGTGGAGGCTTTTCTGATAGACATAAGCTGCATACTGATCATTATCTACTACTACATAAGAACATTCATAACGTGTCTGAGAATTTCTAAAGAGGCTTGTCAAAAAGCCATCCGGACTCTGGTCACCCACCTTGTGGCATTCTCTATTTTTATGATTGCGAGCTTCTTTATATTATTACGGTACCGAATAAACAGTGGATCGATCTCTCTGACTGCCCACGTCTTGATCACAAGCATTGGGTTGATGACTCCAATTACAGTGAATCCAATCATTTATGGAATAAGAACTGAAGCTCTGAAAGTTAAGATCCTAAAGAAGTTTCAAAAAATGAAGCAACAAGATTTTTGAAAACAACATTGAGAGATGCCATTAATTAATCTGATTTAGATCTACACACATTAAGTTGTTTTTAAGGACATCAGCTTCTGGCCCATTATCAGACTGGGGTTCTTTAGGTCCACTGGAGGAGATGACACTAAGCTTCGTCCTCCATATACACAGAACTTGTAAATGTGTGCTATTCTTATACATAAAACATGTCATCAATAAGATCTTATAGGTGACCTCTGAATTATCCCAAAAATCAGATCTAGTGGTTAGTGACTGCTCCAAAGTCATCTCCAAGTCTTTTGCTGGACCATTGAGACCAATTATTGTTTCAGTGCCTGGACTGATCAATGGAGTTTCTTGTTCCCTGTTAGGTGAGTCCCACCATGGACTACGCTGTGGCCTTGGTCAGTACATGGTCCTCCAGCTCTAACAAGTGCTTTGTAGAAACCTGTGACTCCCATGTTCGGTCCTACATGGGTCCTCTACTTTTTGCACAATTTTTTATAAAACTCCTTTAAAATAATAAAAAGTTTTATCCCTGTTATTATTAAGGGGCTGTGATCATTTTACAGTTTACACTAAATATTCCTAATGTCTTCAAATGAATGGCCTTTTCATATGTCCTCACTATCAGGAACGAAAGTGGTTCCTAAAAAATGAGGTTGGCAAACCAGTTGGGTGGGCTTTATTATTTTATTACTTTTAGTTGACTGCTTTATTTATTTATTTACACATACAAATTTAGGCAAGTCTCGGTATCTGAGGTTCACTCTTGTACCTACAGTATATCCAGTCATATGAAGAGCACTTTAAATCTCAACTGAACGCACGCTAAAGAGACGCTACCATCAAACATTTTTGGTCAGATGCCAACAGTTTATCAGAATATTCAGTGTCCAATTTTTTTAAAAATCCTTAGATATAATTTTTGAAGTCACTCCATGTCTGTCTTAGTAATTTCTTGCATTCTCCATGAAATAACCATTCTACAGCATCATTTCTTACAACTGAATGTTGTACCTCTGTCATTCCTACTCTAAAGTAATAAACAAATTGCCAACTGGGTGTTACTGGTTCACTTGTCTAAGTGATATGTCCCTGCACAGACTGATACTGCCAGCACTGATTGGACAATGTAAGACTGTGTGGGGACCCCCCCTTCCCCCCAACTGCTACATAGTTACATGCAGTAGGTTGAAAAAAGACCCTGCTTGGGGATGTGCTGTGTAGTGAGCACTTTGTTTCATAGAAAAAGGAAACAATTGGCAATTAAAATTAAAAATTACATATTTTACATGAAAATATTAATTTAGGACCCAATTTTTGTTATCCATTTGTTCTCCTGAATACAGCAGCACCCCATATGTGGCTATAATATGCTGTATGGGCATACCGAAGGGCTCAGAAGGGAAGAGGCACCATATGGTTTTTGGAGGGCAGATTTTGCTGGGATAGTTTTTGGGTGCCATGTCACATTTGAAGAGACCCTGAGGTACCCCTAGAAAGGAAACCCCCCAAAATGACCCCATTTTGGAAACTACACCCCTCTAAGCATTCATTGAGGGGTGTGGTGAGTGTATTGACCCAACAAGTGTTTCATAGAATTTAGAAACACTTGGCTGTGTAAATGAAAAATAAAAATTTTCCAATAAAATATTGTTTTAACCCCAAATTTTTTATTCTCACAAGGGGTTACTGGAGAAAATGCACCACACAACTTGTTATACATTTTTTTCCTGAATATGTAAACACCTCATTCAGAAGGAAAGGAACAACATATGGATTTTCTAACATGGAATTTACCTAAATTGGTTTTAGGGGCCATAACTTTTTATTTTTTTGTTGACTCAGATGTGAGAGGGCTTGTTTTTTTTGTAGGAGAAACTGTAGTTTTTTTTATATAATTTTAGGGCACATATGACTTTTTTGATCACATTTTATACCATTTTTTGACAGGTGAAGTAGGCAAAAATTGCAATTCTGTCAGTGTTATTAAATTTTATTTTTTTATAGGGTTCTCCATGCAGTATATATTATATGATAACCATATGTTGTGGGTCAATACAGTTATGGCGATAACACATTTATATTGCTTTTTTAATGTTTTACTAATTTTTCAGCAAAAAATATAATTTTTTATTATAAATAAGTTATATTTTGCATTACACATACTAACATCCATTTTTTTATTGAAATCTTTATTTATTTATTCATTTTTAACTTTTTTCATCTTTTTTAACACTTTTTATTTCCAAACCCACTTGGTTCTTGAAGATTCAGTGGGTCTGATGGCTCTACAATACACTGCAATAGCCTAAGGCTACTTTCACACTGCCGTTTCTGGGTCCGCTTGTGAGATCCGTTTCAAGGCTCTCACAAGCGGCCCCAAACGGATCAGTTTAGCCCCAATGCATTCTGAATGGATAAGGATCCGTTCAGAATACATCAGTTTGGCTCCGTTCCACCTCCATTCCGCTCTGGAGGCGGACACCAAAACGCTGCTTGCAGCGTTTTGGTGTCCGCCTGGCGGTGCGAAGCCAAACGAATCCATCCTGACTTACAATGTAAGTCAATGGGGACGGATCCGTTTACATTGACACAATATTGGTGCAATTGTAAACGGATCCATCCCCTATTGACTTTCAATGTAAGTCAGGACGGATCCATTTGACTTACACTTAGACTTAGACTTTTTTTTTACTTAGTTATGCAGATGGATCTGTACTGAACGGATACCAGCGTTTGCATTTATAGGTGCGGATCCGTCTGTGCAGATACCAGACGGATCTGCACCTAACGCAGGTGTGAAAGTAGCCTAAGATCTGTCAGAAGCTTGTGTGAAGCTAGCTTAATGAGTTAACCCCTAAAGCCTCTTTTCTTCAAGTTGAATACTCCCCTCATTATAAGAGACCTCCACCCCTTTCAATAATCTGGTCGCCTGTCTCTGAACCCTTTCTACCTCTCCTATATTTTTTATAGTTATGGAGGCCAAAGCTGAATCCTATATTAAAGATGTTACCTTACTAGGCATTTACAGTGCATTCGGAAAATCTTCACACCCTTTCACTTTTTTACATTTAGTTATGTGGCTCCTTGTGCTAAAATAAATTTTACTCATCATTCTGCACTCAACCCCCCTAATGAGAAAATGAAAACAGAATTTTAGAAATGTTTGAAAATCAATTAAAAAGGAAAAACAAAATTTTCTCCTTGACAGTTGTATTCATATTAAGAATTTCTCAAAAAGTTAAAATTGACATGAAGCCAAATTTTTAAGAGAGAGCGAGAAAGTACCTAGTACGCTAATTTGTGTTCCTCAACAATATATTGTTGAGCCCCTAGTATGCAGAGTATGTGTGTGGAGTTGTCACTGTGCGGTTCACTGTGACAGTCTTGGCCGTGTAGGCTGGCTGCAGGCCCTCTCGCGTACTGGCTGCAGGCTGCCTCCTGAGCAGGCTGGTTGCTTGGGGCTGCATGCTGGCTGCAGTGTCTTCTGTGGACTGCTGCCTGTGAATGTTTGCTCTCCCTGTGTCTGCTTCTCTGTGCAGTTCTTATCACTGTTGCCATGCAAGCTGGCTGCAGCTTCCTTCGCGTACTGGCTGCAGGCTGACATCTATGTATGCTGGTTGCGTGGGAATGCATGCTGGCTCAGGTGTAGTTTGTAAACTGTGTCCTGTGTATTCCCGTGTCTGCATCTATGTGGGTCATGTCTCTGGTGCCGTGCAGGCTGGCTGAATGCGCCTTGTGTACTGGCTGTGGGTATCCCCATGCATGCTGGTTCTGTGATGCGTGCTGGCTGCGGCCTTGTGTGTGAACTGGGTCTGAATTTGCATGCTTCTCTGTTTGTCACCGTAACATGGGTTGTTTGTGCTCTGGCATGCTGGCTGCGGTGGAATCAGTGTATCCTGGTTGCCAGGGGCAACATCCTGAACTGCAACCTGTGTGTTTTGTGGTTTTGGTACTCCTGTTCTGGTGGGGTTAACTTCACCTGATCTGCACCTGGGTGTGGCTTATCAGGTGCCCTCATTAAAGAGGACCTTTCACCTGGATACATGTATAGAAACAGTTACATTACCTAACAGTGCGGCCCCCAGTGATGTATTTCTGATTATTTTTTCAAAGGTCCACCGGGGACTCCAAGATGGCGCACGCCTGGGGATGTGTAAAAGCTCAAGTTCTCGCGAATCTTGCTAGAACTTGAGCTCCTTCTCCCTGGCTAAGAGCGCGGCACTCTGATTGGATGCGCTCTTAGCCAGGGAGAAGATAACCGCGCCCAGGACAAATTCTATTCACCGCCTACTTGAATCGAATCGCCTCATTAGCATATGACGCGCCAGAAACTACCGGAGACCACAGCGGACGAAAGGGGAGTCCTTTGAAAAAATAATAATCAAAAATACATCACTGGGGGCCGCACTGTTAGGTAATGTAACTGTTTGTATACATGTATCCAGGTGAAAGGTCCTCTTTAAAGAGGACCTTTCACCGATTATTACACTATGAACTAACTATACAGACATGGAGAGCGGCGCCCGGGGATCTCCCTGCACTTACTATTATCGGGCGCCGCTCCGTTCTGCCGCTATGCCCTCCGGTATCTCCGCTCACTAAGTTATAGTAGGCGGAGATTCCAGTCACTAAGTTATGGTAGGCGGAGTCTGCCCTTGTTCTGCTCTAGCGCTGGCCAATCGCAGCGCAGAGCTCACAGCCTGGGAGGTTATTTTCTCCCAGGCTGTGAGCTCTGCAATGCGATTGGCCAGCGCTACAGAAGAACAAGGGCAGACTCCGCCTACCATAACTTAGGGAACGGAGATACCGGAGGGCATAGCAGGAGAACGGAGCGGCGCCTGGGGATAATAGTAAGTGCAGGGAGATCCCCGGGCGCCGCTCCACATGTCTGTATAGTTAGTTCATAGGGTAAGAATCGGTGAAAGGTCCTCTTTAAGCAGCTATTTCTACCTGTGAGCTGTGGGGCTTGGGGTCAGTCTTTCTTGTGTCTTGCTGGGTGTAGCACCTCGCTCCTCACCCAGAATGTCAGTCTATCTCTATCAAGTGCCTTACTGAGTGTAGCCCCTTGCTGCTGACCCATCTGCCCTTCTGTGTGGTGTCACCTGGTAAAGCTTTGCTGTTGTTGCTGCTTTGTCTGATGTTGTTGGTACCTGTTCTGTGATGGTGTTTGAGGTTATGTCCTTGTCTGAACTGTACCTGTCCTGTATGATGTTTATGTTATCCTTGTCTGTTCCTTGTTTCTCCTAGCAGTGCTCTACTGCATCTGATAGCCTGGCAGTGCTAAACTGCTTCTGATTGTAGTCCTGTCCTATGTCCTGTCTGGCAGTGACTACTGCTTCTGATCCTTGTCTGTTCTTGTCTGCCTGCAGTGCCTTATTGCTTCTGTTCCTGTATCTGTCCTGCCTTTGTGAGAGGGTCCCGGGGTTCTCCGAAGGGAGGATCTCTAGTCTGTGTGCAGCTCTGCCTGAGACCGCCATGCTTCCATTCCGCATGGGGTTCAGGCATCTGCTTCTGTGCTTGTTCCTATTTGTCTTGTCTGATCCATGTCCTGTGTTTGCTTGGGTTCCAGTTCTGTGTCTGTTTCCGCTGGTGGTTTCACCAGCCTGGTTCTCTGCAGGTAGGGGCCAAGTGTACCGGGACCTTCCTGGAGGAGCCCTCGTCCCAGTTCATCCCCACCACCAGGGGCTCTGTGAAGAACGAGGCTCACTGGGGTTTGCCTCCGGTCTGCCGGTGCACTTGGTTCTGTGGTAGTACTTCCACTATTGCCTAACCTGCTTACTGGCATGTCCTTTTAATACACTTGTAATAAAGTTCTCTGTGGGTCCTTGGTCTGTTTTGCCTGTGTCCTGTTTGCATGACGTCCCGGAGGTCTGCCTTGGGCCGTCTGCACGTGACAGGAGTATTGTAGCCAAGGTAATACCCTTCTTAGTTTCTGGGAAGGATATTTAACTTAGGTTTCCGAAGCCTATCTCATGACAGCAGATGTTAAACATGATCATTTGCATATATTTTCCCCAGAAATCAAGGGGAGCATTGTCTACCCTACAATAGTCATCACGTATATCAACTGGTCTCCGTTATAGAATTAGTTCCCATGCAGACGTTCCCCCCAAGGCAATGCAATTAGTAAGGCTGTTGCCATCTTCTTTGATTTGATAAAGAGCTAGCTGCAGATGTGAGGCTAGCTTAGCTATTTTTCCTATTTTCTCTTGAGACATTTTGCTTCTCTTGTCTTTCTAGAAAGAGCTTGCATATTTCATTGAGAGCCGTGTAAGATTTCTGGGATGTTCTAGTTTTCTTGTTTAACTGTCAGTTGAATTTTACTTTGGAGGTCTTTCTGGTTCATCTGAAGTTAATCTCAAAATGGTGCAATGGAATTGCTCATTTTCAAGGTGCTTTTTCTGCATTGAATATATATCCTTAGGTGAACAGGAAGGAGCCAACTGTGGGGATTCGCTCTGGTAGTCACGGTGAGCAGACACAGAACAGAGGCACCAAAAACAGTTCTTACTCAAACTGCAGTGTTTTATTCACACACAGGGCCAGCCTCTAGTGTTGAAGATTTGGTGCTCGTATTATTATTTAATAACACAAGCACCAAATCTTCAACACTAGAGGCTGGTGGTAACACAGGAAGAGGAAGAGGCCTGCATTGCATCGCTGACATGGAGGAGTAAGTATAAAAGTGTTTTGTTTTAAATACCGGACTGTTACTTTACTGCCACGAGGGAGGAGGGTAGGGGGGGCTATTGGCGCCATGATACTGGCACATGGAGGGGGGAGGAGAGAGGCACTTGATATTGGCACATTAGGGGGCAGGGGGAGAGGATGGCACTGTGATATTATCACATCGGGGGGCAAGAAATGGACATGAATCATGAGAGGGCAGAAATGTGAAATGATGGGGGGGGGGGCGCCAAAATGTAGATTCGCGTGTGCTGACAAAAATCCTTGCACCGGCCCTGTTCACATAAGCAGGTTTAACAGCTCAGCAAACAACTTCACCTTAGTTGAAAGTCCTGGTGTTCATTCACACCATGCTGCAGGTCTTGCATAAAGAGTCCCAGTCCAGACGTGTGTTCACACTTTGCAAACAGGTCCACAACAAAGTTTAAGTTGGGCGTCCACAAAGCTTGGACTGGCAAGTGAAATCCGTCCCGGTGCTTGACCTCACCTTGCTGCAATCAGTCTTTGCAGCATATGCTAGGAGGAAAATACCTACCATCAACCAACAGACCTTTCACTGTGTCACGACACAACTCATTGAAGTTCATTCGGAACTATAACTGCAAGCAGGTAAAGTGCTGCATTATCTTCACATATTTGATTGGCAGGGGAGCCTTCCAGCCTCTTAAACATGTTTATGCTGCTACACTAGGAAAATAGCTAAGCAAGCTTCACATCTTCAACTAGCTCTTTCAGGACAAAAGCTCTGTATTAGAGCAAAGCAGATGGGAACAGCTTTGCTAGTTGCAAGGTCTTGGGGGAACCTCTGTGTGGATACTATTTCTATTACGGAGGCCAATTGATATACTGTATGTGATGACTATTATAGGATAGACAACGTTCCCCTTGATTTCTGGGGAAAATACATGAAAATTATCATGTCTAACATCTGTTGGTAGCAGATAGGCTTAGGAAATCTAATTTAAATATCATTCCCAGAAACTAAAATGTGCATTGCCAGGGCTACAATACTGCACACACATACTCTGCATACTAGGGGCTCTCCATTATGAGAAAGAGTACCTGTTACACGACGCATATATGTTGCTGAGAAACACAAATTAGTATACTAAGCTCTCTCTCTCTCGTTGGTTCGGGACAAGCTAGTTTGTGGTTAACATGAATAGAAACAAACCTTGACAGGTTTGCTTATCTCTAACTCGTTGCTATGATACTTGACATTTAGCTCTGGGGCCTCTTATTTCTCTGGATCATCTTTGAGATATTTCTACACTTTGATTGGAGTCACCTGTGGTAAATTAATTTGATTGGACATGATTTGCAAGACACAGCCCTGTCTATAAAAGGTCTCACTGCTGACAATGCATATCAGAGCAAAAACCAAACCATGAGGAGGAAAGAAATGCCTCAGAGAAAGAATTGTGTGGAGGCAGAGATCTGGAGAAGGGGACAAAAATATTTCTGCTGCACTGAAAGTTCCTAAGAGCACAGTGGCCTCCATAATTCTTACATGGAAGAAGTTTGGAACAACCAGGGCTCTTCCTAAACCTGGCGGCCCCACCAAACAAAGTAATTGGGGAAGCAGGGCCTTGGTCAGAGCTCCAAAGATTGTGTGTGTAGATGGGAGAACCTTCCAGAAGGTCAACCATCACTGCAGCCTCCACCTATCTGGACTTTATGGCAGAGTGGCCAGAAAGAAGACTCTACATGAAAGCCGCCTGGAGTTTGCAAAAAAAAAAAAACAGCACCTCTCAGATTGTGAGAAACAAGATTCTCTGGTCTGATGAAGCCAAGGTTGAACTTTTTGGACTCAATTCTAAGCATCATGCTTGGAGGAAACCAGGCCCTACTCATTACCTGCCCAATACCATCCCTACAGTGAAGCATTGAAGCAACATGCTGGGGGGGGCAGGTAGACTGGTCAGAGTTCGCGGAAAGCTGAATGGAGCAAATTGCAGAGATATTCTTAATAAAAACCTGATCCAGAGCGCTGGACCTCAGACCGAACGTTCACCTTTGAACAAGACGATGAACCTAGGCACACAGCCAAGACAACACAGGTAGGGCTGAGGGACAACTCTGTGAATGTCCTTGAGTGGCCCAGCCAGAGCCCTGAACCCAATGGAACATCTCTGGAGAGACCTATAAACGGCTGTCCACTAATGGCCTCCATCCAACCTGACAGAGAGTGAGAGAATCTGCAGAGAAGAATGTCCGAAAATCCCCAAATCCAGGCGTAAACCTTGTGGCATCATCCCTGAGAACACTGGAGGCTGGAATCGCTGTCAAAGGTTTTAACTAAGTCCTGAATAAAGTGGCTGTTTATGTCCCGAGTAAAGGGGCTGAAGACTTATGTCAATATGAGATTTTAGTTTTTCCTTTTCAATAAAATAGTAAAGATTTGTAACATTCTGTTCTCACTTTCTCATTATGAGGGATTGTGGGCAGAATGAGGAGGGAAAACTTGAAAAAAAGTATTAGTGTTGATCGAGCACCAAAGTGCTCGTGTGCTCGGGTAGAACAATTTGCAATGCTCTACCGAGCACCCGAGCACAATGGAAGTCAATGGGAGAACTCAAGCATTAAACCAGGCACCCCCTGCTCTGAAGAGGGGAGGGTGTCGGGACTCTAGTTCGGCTTAGAAGTCCCTTCTCTGACTCCATATATAGCTATGTCCATATAAAGAGTCAGTGCTTGGGGACACCCCAGTGTATTTAAATCTAATTTAGCCTGTATTTTATTAAAAGTTTCTGCCGGGATTCAAACTCACAACCTTCTGTATTAGAGGCAAGACACTTAACCAATCAGCTATAATAGCTGCACAGCCAGTTACTTAAAAAAATTATAATAATAAATTAGACTTCTACTGTACTGTACTTCTACTAAGACCTATACAGTAGAAGTCTCATATTTTTTTTTAAGAAACTGGCTGTGCAGCCATATAGTGTAGTGGTTAAAGTTCTGGGCTGTGATGGAGAAGCTGTGAGTTCAAATCCTGTTGCAAACTTTTTCAGAAATAGAGGCTAAACTTAATTTAAACATATATATATAAAAGTTTTTAGCATAATATATTTACACATGTTATTATATATTTAGAATATATAATATATTATAATATATGTAAATATATTATCTCTAAAACATCAGTAGTAGTTCCCCACATATTATGCATTCATATATATGTCAAAAGTATGATTATCTACATATATATATTTTTTTCTAGTAATTACACATTTATTTTGTGCCATACATTACAAAAAATTATATAAAATATCTAAATCTAATTTAACCTTTATTTCTGAAAAATTTTGCAACAGGATTTGAACATATCCCAGAACTTTACCACTACACTATAAAGCTGCATACCCCCAATCACAAAAAAAAAGAGACTTCTACTGTATAGGTCTCAGTAGAAGTACTGTACAGTAGAAGTCTCATATATATATATATATATATATATTTTTTTTTTTAAGTAATTGGCTATGCAGTTATTATAGCTGAGTGGTTAAGTGCCTTGCCTCTAATGCAGAAGGTTGTGAGTTTGAATCCTGGCAGAAACTTTTTTTGAAATACAGGCTAAATTAGATTTAAATACACTGGGTGTCCGCAACCACTGACTCCCTATATGGACATAGCTAAATATGGAGTCATAGCAGGGACTCCTAAGCCGCGGACTCACACTGAGACATTCCCTCACTGTACAGCGATCTTCTGCATAGAAATAGAGGCTAAATTACATTTAAATACACTGGCTCGAGCACACGTGGTGTTAGGGGGAACTCAACGATGTGCCGAGCATAGCAATGCTCAAGCCGAACTGGGGATCTCTCTTTTTATACACCCGAAAATCAAATATGCTTTTGCAGCTGCTGCCTGACATTGAGTACGGCTTCTCAGCATACTCTTGTTCTCTTGTCCCCAGTTTTATTACATGTAATGTGAATGCAGCTATACAATTACTGTGCTTTCAGTGCATGACTTTACTTTTATCAACATTATAATTCATCATTCTTGCCCCGCAGGGAGCTTACCGAGGTCTTTCCGTAATATTGGACAATCAAGCCTGTGTTACGTATCTTACACATCAGCAAAAACTGACGCTTTACTTTTAATCCCATAAAGGCATTAAAGAGTATTGGGCCTAACACAGATCCTTGTGGTCTCCCCTGTACAGTTACCGTATTTTGTGATCTCCACCGCTACCAGTATAGATACTTCTGCTCACCCCTCCCCAAGAACATATCCTTTTGGTCTCCACTGCCTTCAGTACAGATCCTTGTGATATCCACTGCCCTAGTAAAGATCCTTGTGGTGTCCGCTGCCCCAGTACAGATCCTTGCGATCTCCACCGCCATCAGTACAGATCTTTGTGGTCTCCCCACTTCTGTACAGATACCGTATTTTGCGATCTCCACCGCTATCAGTAGAAATCCCTGGGGTCTCCACTGTCTCCAGTACAGATCCTTGTGGTGTCCACTATCCCAGTACAGATCCTTGTGGTGTCCACTGCTATCAGTGCAGATCCTTGTGATATCCCCTACCCCTGTACATTTATTGTATTTTGTGATCTCCACCACTATCAGTAGAGATCCTAGTGGTCTCCAGTACAGGGGGTATCTATATCAAATGCTTTTTGAAAAATCCAGATATATCTGCAGCATGACCGGCATCCAGATTTGCCCTTACCTCCTCATAGAAACCCAGCATGCTGGTTAAGCATAATCATAGAAACATAGAAACATAGAATGTGTCGGCAGATAAGAACCATTTGGCCCATCTAGTCTGCCCAATATACTAAATACTATGGATAGCCCCTGGCTTTATCTTATATGAAGGATGGCCTTATGACTATCCCATGCATGCTTAAACTTCTCCACTGTATTTGCAGCTGCCACTTCTGCAGGAAGGCTATTCCATGCATCCACTACTCTCTCAGTAAAGTAATACTTCCTGATATTACTTTTAAACCTTTGCCCCTCTAATTTAAAACTATGTCCTCTTGTAGCAGTTTTTCTTCTTTTAAATATTCTTTCCTCTTTTACCTTGTTGATTCCCTTTATGTATTTAAAAGTTTCTATCATATCCCCTCTGTCTCGTCTTTCTTCCAAGCTATACATGTTAAGGTCCTTTAATATTTTCTGGTAAGTTTTATCCTGCAATCCATGTACCAGTTTAGTAGCTCTTCTCTGAACTCTCTCCAAAGTATAAATATCCTTCTGGAGATATGGTCTCCAGTACTGAGCACAATACTCCAAATTAGGTCTCACTAGTGCTCTGTAGAGCGGCATGAGCACCTCCCTCTGTCTACTGGTAATTCCTCTTGCTATACACCCAAGCATTCTGCTAGCATTTCCTGCTGCTCTGTGACATTGTCTGCCTACCTTTAAGTCTTCTGAAATAATAATCCCTAAATCCCTTTCCTCATATACTGAGGTTAGGACTGTATCACTGATTTTATATTCTGCTCTTGGGTTTTTACGTCCCAGGTGCATTATCTTGCACTTATCAACATTAAATTTGAGTTGCACCAGCATCCATGCTGGTGCAGTGTGCTGTGAGTCTCAGATGGCACAAGCTGGACGCAACATATTGGGCACTGAAATGCCATATGTGTGGAAAAATTGCAATCTTCACTTTGCACAAACTGCTGTTCATTACTTTTTGTCAAAATGCTGACTCCACCCCTTGAAAAATACCTTGAGGGGTGTAGTTATCTTAATGGGGGTCACTTTTAGGGGGTTCCATTTATTATTTCACCCTAGAACCTCTACAGGAGTGATAAACGAACATCAACCGGGACTAGAAGTGCAGAAATAGTCCCACAACATGGACAGTGACATACCAGAGGGGGATCATTGGCAAAAATTCCCACAAAAATATGTATTTTAATCAGGGGCCATTTTTATGCGTCTTAGGGCTCTTTCACACTTGCGTTGTTCTTTTCCGGCATAGAGTTCCGTCGTCGGCATAGAGTTCCGTCGTCGGGGCTCTATGCCGGAAAAATCCTGATCAGGATTATCCCAATGCATTCTGAATGGAGAGAAATCCGTTCAGGATGCATCAGGATGTCTTCAGTTCAGGACCGGAATGTTTTTTGGCCGGAGAAAATACTGCAGAATGCTACGCTTTTTGCTCCGGCCAAAAATCCTGAACACTTGCCGCAAGGCTGGATCCGGAATTAATGCCCATTGAAAGGCATTAATCCGGATCCGGCCTTAAGCTAAACGTCGTTTCGGCGCATTACCGGATCCGACGTTTAGCTTTTTCTGAATGGTTACCATGGCTGCCAGGATGCTAAAGTCCTGTTTGCCATGGTAAAGTGTAGTGGGGAGCGGGGGAGCAGTATACTTACCGTCCATGCGGCTCCCGGGGCGCTTCAGAGTGACGTCAGGGCGCCCCACGCCCATGGATGACGTGATCGCATGGATCACGTCATTCATGCGCATGGGGCGCTCTGACGTCATTCTGGAGCGCCCCGGGAGCCGCACGGACGGTGAGTATACTGCTCCCCCGCTCCCCACTACTACTATGGCAACCAGGACTTTAATAGTGTCCTGGCTGCCATAGTAACACTGAACGCATTTTGAAGACGAATCAGTCTTCAAATGCTTTCAGTTCACTTGCGGTGCACTTCCGGCAAATTGAGTACACGACGGATCCGGACAACGCAAGTGTGAAAGAGCCCTTAAAGGGAAACTCTCAAAAATGTGCCCTGCTGGAGCCTAGAAAATTTTTATTTTAGGCCACTGGCGTACAGGCCCCAAAAATTAGGCATTTACCTGTCAGAAAATAACTTGCGATTATGTGGCTGGAGGTACATTAGGCGGTCACTGGATAAAAATTTTACTGTAGGTCACTAGAGTAAAGGCCCCAAATATTAGGCATTCACCTGACACCTTTTATGCCGCTGTATATACATAAGATAAGGACCATTCTTTGTTCTTTGTGGTGGCGGATATGTATGGGCAGGCATGAGGAAATTCAATTACACGTGGTCGTCACAGGGGTTGAATTCCTCTGAGATCCATGCCTCATTCATTTTTAGAAATGTGAGGTAGTCCACACTGTCGTGAGCAAGGCGAGTGCGCTTATCGGTCACGATCCCCCCTGCTGCGCTGAACGTCCTTTCGGACAGGACACTCTACGAGGGGCAAGCCAAGAGTTCCATGGCAAATTGTGCCAGCTCTGGTCACAAGTCAAGCCTGCACACCCAGTAGTCCAGGGGTTTCTCACTTCTCAGAGCATCCACATCGGCCGTTAACCTGATGTAGTCGGACACCTGTTGGTCTAGGCATTCCCTGAGGGTGGATCCGGAGGGTGGCTGTCGATGGTTGGTTGCAAGAATGATCTCATATCTGAAGTGATCAACACATCTTCAAACCGCCATCTTCTTGCAGGCGCGGTAGGATTGGTACCCGCACCTGTTTCGCTGTGGGTGAAAATTCCTCTGCCAGCGCCCACAACAGCAGAATGCAGCATCTCTCGCAGCAAGGCCTGAAAATGCTGCATTCTTCCAGCCCGCTGTGATGCTAATAACATGTCCACCATTTTGTGTTTGTACTGGGGGTCTAAGTACGTTGCCACCCAGTACTGGTCCTTGCCCTTTATGCTTTTTATACGGGGGTTCCTCTTCAAACACTGGCGCATGAAGGCTGTGATGGACTGAACCGTCACTGGGGCTGCTGGAGAAGCCTGAGGGCCAGCCTCCTTCCTACGGACTATGGACCCAGAACTATGGAGACCCCCTCAGACCTTTTGGGGTTACAAGGAACTATGAACCCTGATTTATATGCCACATATTTCCTATTGCCAATTAAAGGTACAGGGTGTGAATTCAGCAACACAAAAAGGGTTAACTCTGCACTGAGACTCCCACTGATTGTGTTAGTGATGGGATTAAGATAGCTGACTATAGGAGCAGCCGACTTATCAGGAGATAATCCCATCACATGTGTCTCTTCTCTCCCTATTCATTCATTATGGAGGGGGTGTAGATGTCTGTTTGCATGATGTTCATGGTTGATTGATTTATGTTGTTAGACTTCTTGAACTGTACTGTATATATACTGAGTTGATCTTCAATAAAGTGAGTTCCTGTTTTGGCCTTCAACATAGAGCCTCGTCTCATGTGTGTGGGGATTGCTATACGCTGTATACTCCCCTGGCTATAACCCATAGCTCTTGTAATAGCTGTTCCTGTTCCTTGTTCCTGTGGTGGTTACGATGTCGAGTGGTTGGAGTCCTCGGGAAGCACTAGGAGCATCCATCAACAGAGGTACCCAGTCGGGGTGTCAGGAGATCCGTTACAAAAGCTACCATTTGCACTAAATTGGAAGAGGTGGAGCGCCCTGGCTCCTGCTCATCGCCCAGGAAAATGTCGTCCTCGGTCTCCTCCCCCCAGCCACGGGCAACACCAGGGATTCCCGAATATTTTAAAGTACCCCTAAAAGCCTGCTCTTCTTGCTCCTCCTCCCCCTGAACCTGTCCTGATGCAAAGTTCGTACAGGTAGTCGTTAACGGCACGTTGCTGCAGGAGCAGCCTATCAAGGACGTTCAGGACGTGTGCCATGCAAGGCACATGTGTCATTTTGCCCTTTTTCAGCGCACTCAGCAGATTGGCAATGTTGTCGACACCACTTTACCAACTGTCAAATTGAGCGGGGTTAGCCACTGATCAGCCTGTGACAGCAGAGCTGAAAGCAGTGCAGGAACGGTGTGGCTCTTGGCTTCCAGTCACAACAGCCGCAGCACAGCATGTCAACGTCTTACCTGGGACGTCGAATAGGTTCTGGGGAGCTTGGGGGGCGCAGCAGAAGAAGCGGTAGCAGTGGAAAAGGAGGAGTCAGCCGAGGAGGAGATGAAGGATGGAGTAGGAGGTGGAGAAGAAAAGGCAGGCCTGCGTGCATTCCTTGGCGGTAACACCAAATCCACAGGGAAGCCACAGGTTACATGCTTAACGGCCGTGAGAAGGTTCACCCAGTGGGCAGTAAAAGTTATGTACCTTCCCAGTCCGTGTTTTCTAGACCACGTGTGTGGTCAGATGTATCTTGGCAACGACACTGTGTGCCAGAGATACATTCACTTGCCGCAGAACTAGGCCATATAGCTCTGGGATGCCCTTCTGGGAGAAATATTTCCTTCCGGGGACCTTCCATTGCAGTGTGTCGATGGCCACAAATTTTCTAAAGGCCTCCGAGTCCACCAGTTTATATGGCAGTAGTTGGCGGGCTAGCAGTTCCGACAAGCCAGCGGTCAGCCATTGGGCAAGAGAGTTATCCAGCATCATCATCTTTTTATGCTCGAACACTTGGGCCACAGAAGCCTACCTTCTGCCAGATGAATGCGACCACGGCACGGTGGAAGGTGTAGTGGAGGACAAATGGGAGGAGAGAGGAGAAGGAGAAGAGGCAGGACGTGGAGCTCCGGGAGTGTGGCTTTGTGGGTTTTGACGGGGTTTCTCCCACTGGACTCGGTGATGGGAGGCCAGGTGCCTTCTTAAGGCGGTCGTACCTAGGTAAGTATTGCGCTTCCCGCGACTTATGTGTTAACAGCACAGGCTGCAGAAGGCAACACTATTGTCAGCAGCTCGACATGTTAAAAAAAGCCTACACTGCGGAGCCATGTGCCGGCATCCTGGGAGCGCAAGAAGTGACCGTGCATGGTGGATGGCTCGCTCCAGATACATTTGCCTTTTGCTTTTTGCCTCCTGTGCCCTGTGAGTTCTGCCTGCTTCTCCTCCCTCTCTGCTGCTATGTCTCTCCCTCTGAATTCCTCTCCTCTTTCTCTCTTGTGGGCACCCACGTGACGTCCATCGACACGTCATCATCGTCACCTTCAACGCATTTGAGATCTCAGAGTAGGCAGCAACCTCCCTCCTTGGGCTGATCTGGTTACTGTCGTCATACCGCTGGGTGGTGGCCGTTGCTACCTCCTCTTCCTTATCCGATGTCAAGAATGGCTGTGCATTGGTAAGGTCTGGGAATGAATGGGAAAATAATTCCTCTGACTCGAGTGGGGGGGCTTTGGTGGTGGTGGTGTATTTGGGGGTGCACACAGCAGAGAGCGAGGAGGGTGCAGATACAGAGGATGAGGAGGGTGCAGAAGGGGAAGGCTGAGTGAGCCACTCAACCAACTCTGGTGCACCCTTTAAAGTAATCGCACGCGCCTTCTCCAACTACCGAATTAGGCTCCGGCCTGGTGCGCCTGCCCGACCCCTAGCACCCCTGAGGAATGGCCTGCCTCTTCCTCTGCCTGTCATTTTCAAAATGACCCTGTGCCTAGTCCCTAGAGAAGAGCAGTATTTGTGGAAGCAGGTATATCGCAGGCATCAATCAATATTTGGTAGAAACAGGTATATCAAACCCCTTAATCAGAATTTTGTGGAAGCAGGTACAGTCCTGATCAAAAGTTTAAGACCACTTGAAAAATGGCAAAAAATCATATTTAGCATGGCTGGATCTTAACAAGGTTCCAAGTAGAGCTTCAACATGCAACAAGAAGAAATGGGGGTAAGACAAAACATTTTTTGAGAATTTAATGAAAACAACGAATAAACTGAAACAGGCTGTTTTTCAGCTGATCAAAAGTTTAGGACCACACCTCCAAAAAAAAATAACCCCCCCCAAAACAGAAATCAAACTTCCAAACATGAACTCAGTAAGGAGTAGCTCCGGCGTTATTGTTTATCACTTCCAAAATTCATTTCGGCATGCTTGATGCAAGCTTTTCCATGAGGTGAGTGGGAACATTTCTCCAAGTGGTGAAGACGGCCGCACGAAGGCCATCTATTGTCTGGAACTGTTGTCCATTTTTGTAAACTTCCCTTGCCATCCATCCCCAAAGGTTCTCAATTGGATTTAGATCAGGGGAACACGCAGGATGGGCCAAAAGAGTGATGTTATTCTCCTGGAAGAAGTCCCTTGTCCTGCGGGCATTGTGTACTGTAGCGTTGTCCTGTTGAAAAGCCCAGTCGTTACCACACAGACGAGGGCCCTCAGTCATGAGGAATGCCTCTGCAACATCTGGACATAGCCAGCGGCCGTTTGATGCCCCTGCACTTCCTGAAGCTCCATTGTTCCACTAAAGGAAAAAGCACTCCAGACCATTATGGCGCCCCCTCCACTATGGCGCGTAGAAAACATCTCAGGTGGGATCTGCTTGTCATGCCAGTAATGTTGGAAACCATCAGGACCATCAAGGTTAAATTTTTTCTCATCAGAGAATAAAACTTTCTTCCACCTTTGAATGTCCCATGTTTGGTGGTCTCTTGCAATGTCCAAACGAGCAGTTCTGTGGCGTTCAAGGGGACGAGGTCTTTGAGACGTTTTTTGTTTTTGAAGCCTGTCAGTCTCAAATGCCGTCTGATGGTTATGGGGCTGCAGTCAGCACCAGTAAGGGCCTTAATTTGGGTCGAGGATCGTCCAGTGTCTTGACGGACAGCCAATTGGATCCTCCGGCTCAGTGCTGATTCAATTTTTTTGGGTCTTCCACTTGACTTTTTTGTTCCATAACGCTCAGGATCATTTAAGAAATTTCAAATGACTGTCTTACTGCGTCCCACCTCAGCAGCGATGGCGCGCTGTGAGAGACCCTGCTTATGCAGTTCAACAACCCGACCACGTTCAAAAAGGGAGAGTTTTTTTGCCTTTGCCATCACAACGTGTGACTACCTGACAGAAAATGACAATGAATCCACATCTTTGCACAGATTTGGCCTTTTAAAGGCATGTGGTCCTAAAATTTGGATCAGCTGAAAAACAGCCTGTTTCAGTTTAATCGTTATTTTCAATTAATTGAATGCTCAAAAAATGTTTTGTCTCACTCTCATTTCGTCTTGATGCATGTTGAAGCTCTACTTGGAACCTTGTTAAGCTCCAGCAATGTAAAATATGATTTTTTGCCATTTTTCAAGTGGTCTTAAACTTTTGATCAGGACTGTATATCGCAGCCCTCAATCAGTATTTTGTGGAAGCAGGTATATCAAACCCCTCAATCAGTATTTTGTGGAAGCAGGTATATCGCAGGCCTCAATCAATATTTGGTGGAAATGGGTATATCGAACCCCTCAATCGGTATTTTGTGGAAGCAGGTATATCGCAGGCCTCAATCAATATTTGGTGGAAGCAGGTAAATCGTAACCCCTTAATCTGTATTTTGTGGAAGCAGGTATATCGCATGCCTCAATCAATATTTGGTGGAAACGGGTATATCGAAACCCTTAAAGGATAACTGTCATATTTTTTATTTTTTTGCTAAAGTGTAGGGCAAGTGATAGGTAACAATTTTGCAATAGACTTTATTTAGCTTAAACGTTTATTTTTGCTAGAAATCTGGGGGCTGAAATGGCCCTTAGCAGCACTGTTCAAATGAGCGTTGCTAAGGTCCATCCTATTAGAAAAGGGTAGACGGGTCTGTGCAGACGCTGTGATTTTGCCTCCTGTGCTTCCCTGGGAGACAGAAGGCTGGGCACAGGAGTCTTAGGAGTTAAAATTACATTTATATTCCCCCTTTCTATGCAATCTAATGCTCCGTTACAATCCCTGACCTGCAATCCCTGTGATAATAATTCATGAAGCAGCTGCCGGAAGTAGAAGCACTGTGCGCAGTGAGCCGGCTGCTGCTTCATGAATTATTATCACAGGGATCTCAGGTCAGTGAATGTAACGGAGCATTAGATTGCATAGCAAGGGGGAATATAAATGTAATTTTAACTCCTAAGACTCCTGTGCCCAGCCTTCTGTCTCCCAGGGAAGCACGGGAGGCAGAAGCACAGCGTCTGCACAGCCTGTCTCCCCTTTTCTAATAGGAGACGGATGGCCCTTAGCAACGCTCATTTGAAGAGTGCTGCTAAGGGCCATTTTAGCCCCATTTTTCTACAAAAAATAAACGTTTTGGCTAAAATAAGTCTATTGCAAAATTGTAACCTATCACTTGCCCTACACTTTAGCAAAAAAAATATATACAGTACAGACCAAAAGTTTGGACACACCTTCTCATTCAAAGAGTTTTCTTTATTTTTATGACTATGAAAATTGTAGATTCACACTGAAGGCTTTAAAAACTGAAAATATGTAATATTCTAGGCTCTTCAAAGTAGCCACCTTTTGCTTTGATTACTGCTTTGCACACTCTGGCTACTTTGAAGAACCTAGAATATGACATATTTTCAGTTGTTTCACACTTGTTTGTTATGTATATAATTCCACATGTGTTAATTCATAGTTTTGATGCCTTCATAGTTATGAAAATAAAGAAAACTCTTTGAATGAGAAGGTGTGTCCAAACGTTTGGTCTGTACTGTATATATGACAGTTATCCTTTAATCAGTATTTTGTGGAAGCAGGTATATCGCACCCCTCAATCAATATTTGGTGGAAACAGGTATATCGTAACCCCTTAATCGGTATTTTGTGGGAGCAGGTATATCAAACCCCTTAATCAGTATTTTGTGGAAACAGGTATATCGCAGGCCTCAATCAATATTTGCTGGAAGCAGGTATATCAAACCCCTTAATCAGTATTTTGTGGAAGCAGGAATATCACAGCCCTCAATCAGTATTTTGTGGAAACAGGTATATCGCAGGCCTCAATCAATATTTGCTGGAAGCAGGTATATCAATCCCCTTAATCAGTATTTTGTGGAAGCAGGTATTTTGCAGGCCTCAATCAATATTTGGTGGAAGGAGTTATATCAAACCCCTTAATCAGTATTTTATGGAAGCAGGTATATCACACCCCTCAATCAGTATTTGGTGGAAACAGGTATATCGAACCTCTTAAAGGGAACCTGTCACCAGGATTTTGTGTATAGAGCTGAGGACATGGGTTGCTAGATGGCCGCTAGCACATCGGCAATATCCAATCCTTATAGCTCTGTGTGCTTTTATTGTGTAAAAAAAACGATTTGATACATATGCAAATTAACCTGAGATGAGTCCTGCCCCTGAGATGAGTCAGGGACAGGACTGATCTCAGGTTAATTTGCTTATGTATCAAATGGGGTTTTTTACACAATAAAAGCACACAGAGCTATGGGAACTGGATATTGCGGATGTGCTAGCGGCCATCTAGAAACCCATGTCCTCAGCTCTATACACAAAATCCTGGTGACAGGTTCCCTTTAATCAGTATTTTGTGAAAGCCGGTATATCACACCCCTCAATTTTTTTTTTGCCACAACTGTTATATCAGACCACCCTGTTTATTTGAGGCAACAGATATATCGCATTTCCCTCAATCAGTATTTTGTGGAAGAAGGTATATCACACCCCTCAATCAGTTTTTTGGGGGGCAGGAGGTATATGACACCCGTTGCAATTAGTTGCTCCAATAGCGTTTGTCCCTCTATATAGCAGCGGTATCGCAGCAGAATCGCACACAACTGCCGCACAATACAAATGCACTATAATATACTTTCTATGTTAGAAAGTATATTATTAGTATATTACACCCCTCAGTAAGTCACACCTATCAATAGCACACCTATACCAGTCCTTAAAAGGACTTTTGTGGCCCTATTAGCTAGCGTTTGGTTTCCCTAACAGTCTGTCCCTGCTCCACACAGCAACCTCTCCCTACACTGGCAAAACACAAAATGTAAAATGGCTGCCAGATCGGGGTCTGTTATAGGGTGGGGGTGTGTCCATGTGCTGAAATGTCTCAATTAGCTGTCCTGTCCCACCTGATGGATGTGTCATGGGTCAAAGTTCAGCGCAATGCAAAAGAATATGGTGCCGCAAAAGTACGCCGCAAAATGACAGCCGGGAGAACCGCAAGGTCATCTCTACTCTACAGTTGTCAGCACAAGATGCATAATCACCACATTGGGCCTCAAATCCGCATGGTGCTCCTTTACTCCTGAGCCCTGTGGTATCTCCAGGCAAAAGGTTAGGCATAATGACATAATAATAAGAGGGCTGACTTTTCACACTGGTACACTCTTGCCACAACAACACTGGGCACTGAAATAGCGTATCTGTGGAAAAATTGCATTTTCACTTTGCACCATCTCCTGTGAATTGATTTTCGCAAAATCCTTGTTCGATCAAAATGCCTTCTTCACCCCTTAGCAAATTCTTTGTGAACTGTGGTTTCTAAAATGGGGTCCCTTCTTGGGGGTTTCTTTTTTACCTCACCTTAGAGTCTCATCAGTTATTGTCCAGTGTTTTATAAATCACCACACTAGGCCATAAATGCACATGGTGCTCCTTCCTTTCTGAGCCCTGCAGTGTGTCAATACAGCACTTTACAACCATATATGGGGTGCTTTTTCTCTTGTTACCCCTAAAAATGAAACATTTGGGGCTAAAGGAACATTTTATTGGAAGAAATGTAATATTTTGTTTTCACAGCCAAGTATCTCTAAATTCTATGAAACGTCTGTTGGGTCAAAGTATTCATTAAGCACCTCAAAAAATTCCTTGAGAGGTGTAGTTTCCAAAATGGGGTCACTTTTGGGAGTTTTCCACTGTGGGGGTACCTCAGTTAGGGGCGACATGGTGCCAAAAAATCATTCCAGCAAAATCTGCCCTCCAAACACAATATGGGATCCTTCCATTCTTAGCCCTGCCGTGTGCCCATACCACAGTTTACAACCACATTTGGGGTGTTTCTGTAAACTGCAGATTCAGGGTAATACTGTACCTATTGAGGTTTGTTTTGCTGTTACCTTTGATGTGTTACAGAAAAATTGATTAAAATGGGAAATCTGCAAAACAATGACATTTTGCTTTAATTCCTAAATAATTAGCAACGAATGTAAAATCAGTTTAAGAGGTCAATTATGACCAGATATACACCATTTTTGTTGTACGCCACTGTTGCATGGCAAGGTGTGGCAAAATATACGAATTCTTCCTCACTCACGCCAGGTCTAATAAAGTGGGCGTGGTGGGGAAGGGAGCGTGCCTATCTTATTCATCATTTTCTACACCTGGTTTAGGTGTAGAAAATGGTCTAAATGTAAGATAGTAAGGAAGTTGTCTTACATTTAGAATCAGCGCTGGATTTGCCGAAGTTATGTAGAGGTCGGCACCTCTACATAACTCCGGTGGATCCACCGCTAGCATCGGTCTATAACTCCGGTCTTAATAAATGTGTCCCTTAATTTCTAAAATCAGTTTCTTATGGGTGGTTTCTTTAATGTAAGCTCCTCAGAGTGACTTCAAAACTGAATTAGTCCTTAAAGGGGTATTCCGGTAAAATAATTTTTGAAAAACTGCATTAAGGCTGCAAGCTGTGACCCAACCAGATCCCATACCTATACATATAACCAAAGTTTCAATTTATCTTGCAATCCATTTGTCTAGCTCCTGTGTGAGCCTGCAACACACTGAGAGTATCATGGCGCCTGATCTTTCCTCACAAAACTACAATCCCCACAATCCCTAGCTTTCCTGCTGTGAGTGTTGCTGTTTATTGATTGGCTGACACACTGACACACCCTTTGTTTCACAAGATATTTAGCTAGAGAATTGATAGCAACACACTGAGCATGCTCGACCTGACAAAGGCTCAGAACTACAGGTCGATGCCATGGTAATTAATGAGGAAACACAGTGGGTGGCAAAGGAAGAAAACTACTTTTATAACTACTGAACGGTAAATATATGAAATTTACATTATATTAGGTAATTATTGATGAATTAGTCTAAAACATACAGTCAGGTCCATAAATATTGGGACATCAATACAATTCTAACATTTTTGGCTCTATACACCACCACAATGGATTTCAAATGAAACAAACAAGATGTGCTTTACCTGCAGACTGTCAGCTTAATTTGAGGGGATTTACATCCAAATCAGGTGAACGGTGCAGGAATTACAACAGTTTGCATATGTGCCTCCCACTTGTTAAGGGGCCAAAAGTAATGGGACAATTGGCTTCTTAGCTGTTCCATGGCCAGTTGTGTGTTATTCCCTCATTATCCCAATTACAATGAGCAGATAAAAGGTCCAGAGTTAATTTCCAGTCTGCTATTTGCATTTGGAATCTGTTGCTGTCAACTCTCAAGATGAGAGCCAAAGAGCTGTCACTATCAGTGAAGCCATCATTAGGGTAAAAAAAACAAAAAAACATCAGAAAGATAGCAAAAACATTAGGCGCGGCCAAAACAACTGTTTGGAACATTCTTAAAAAGAAGGAACGCACCGGTGAGCTCAGCAACACCAAAAGATCCAGAAGACCACGGAAAACAGCTGTGGTGGATGACCGAAGAATTCTTTCCCCGGTGAAGAAAACACCCTTCACAACAGTTGGCCAGATCAAGAACACTCTCCAGGAGGTAGGTGTATGTATGTCAAAGTCAACAATCAAGAGAAGACTTCACCAGAGTGAATACAAAGGGTTCACCACAAGATGTAAACCATTGGTGAGCCTCAAAAACAGGAAGGCCAGATTAGAGTTTGCCAAACGACATCTAAAAAAGCCTTCACAGTTCTGGAACAACATCCTATAGACAGATGAGACCAAGATCAACTTGTACCAGAGTGATGGGAAGAGAAAAGTATGGAGAAGGAAAGGAACTGCTCATGATCCTAAGTATACCACCTCATCAGTGAAGCATGGTGGTGGTAGTGTCATGGCGTGGGCATGTATGGCTGCCAATGGAACTGGTTCTCTTGTATTTATTGATAATGTGACTGCTGACAAAAGCAGCAGGATGAATTCTGAAGTGTTTCGGGCAATATTATCTGCTCATATTCAGCCAAATGCTTCAGAACTCATTGGACGGCGCTTCACAGTGCAGATGGACAATGACCCAAAGCATACTGCAAAAGCAACCAAAGAGTTTTTTTAAGGGAAAGAAGTGGAATGTTATGCAATGGCCAAGTCAATCACCGGACCTGAATCCGATTGAGCATGCATTTCACTTGCTGAAGACAAAACTGAAGGGAAAATGCCCTAAGAACAAGCAGGAGCTGAAGACAGTTGCAGTAGAGGCCTGGCGGAGCATCACCAGGGATGAAACCCAGCGTCTGGTGATGTCTATGCGTTCCAGACTTCAGGCTGTAATTGACTGCAAAGGATTTGCAACCAAGTATTAAAAAGTGAAAGTTTGATTTATGATTATTATTCTGTCCCATTACTTTTGGTTCCTTAACAAGTGGAAGGCACATATGCAAACTGTTGTAATTCCTGCACCGTTCACCTGATTTGGATGTAAATACCCTCAAATTACAGCTGACAGTCTGCAGGTAAAGCACATCTTGTTTGTTTTATTTCAAATCCATTGTGGTGGTGTATAGAGCCAAACATTTTAGAATTGTGTCCATGTCCCAATATTTATGGACCTGACTGTAAGTTATATTTATGGTAACCTGAATACACCTTTAAATAGTTGGTTTTGAAAATGTTACTTAAAATGAAAAAAGAAATGCTACAAAAATTCTAGGCCTTCAAACGTCCTAAAAGGATAAATTGAAATTTACAAAATGATGCCAACATAAATTAGACATATGGGAAATGTAACGTAAAAAACTTTTTTTGATTTATCACTATCCATCTCAAAAGCAAAGACATTCAAATTTCAAAAATTGCTAATTTTTCCACATTTTTGGTAATTTATGAGGTTTTTTTTTAGAAATAAAGGTAAAATACATCGACTTAAAGAGTAACTAAACCTTTATATAAACTTTTCATATGCTTTCCTTAATGCCCTATGCCAAGAGTTAGTAAACCTCCGGGGGGGACAAGCAGAAGCAGCAATATGCGCTCCTGCCTGTACTCCCTGCGCTGCGGCTCCATTGATAAAATGTGTGCTCCGTACTCCCTACACTGCTGAGCTGTCATCGGTCTACAGAGAACAGAGTTTTAAGCGCATGGGGAATGGTGCGATTTAGGCAGAGAAAAGTGTAGTAAAAAGTACCAAATAGAGGTTGCTTTATCGAAGCACAATAAAGAGTAGGATGATGCTTTACATAAAATAAGGGATGTTATCTGAATAATTGAAGAAATTGATGTAAAGTCCAGCTCTAACAACAGAGGATACTTTATTTACAATGCGGTAAAAACTTCCAACTCACAGATGCAAGAATTAGTCTACGCGTTTCGGACCCTCACATTTCGGTCCTTAATCATGACAAAGACCGAAATGTGAGGGTCCGAAATGCGTAGACTAATTCTTGCATCTGTGAGTTGGAAGTTTTTACCGCATTGCAAATAAAGTATCTTCTGTTGTTAGAGCTGGACTTTCCATCGATTTCTTCAATTCTAAAAAAAAGCCGTCTCCAGACTGGTATCCGAGCTCACAACAGGTGCAACAGGTGAGAGCTGCTTTTTTCTTTTGTATCAATTTTATCTGAATAATTTTATTATATTGGAACTTATATTCTCCTTTGATTACCTGATTATAATCGTATTCTGCTTGACACTGTAACAAATCAAACTGTAATGTACTTTTTTTTAACCGTTTGAAATGAAAAACTCAATATTGAAACAGAAAAGTGTAGTCAAAAATGATTAATAAAGTATATTAGAAATAGTTTTATTAGGGCATTCGGGACAACATATGAAAAGTTTATATAAACGTTTAGTTACTCTTTAATTTTACCTCTGTCGTTAAGTATGATGTGTCATGAAAAAACTATCTCAGAACAGCAAATGGGTCCAAAGTTATTACTACACAAAATGACACGTTTCAGATTAGCAAAAATAGCCACGGTCAGGGTGGTGAAAAATGGCAGTGTCTTGAAGGGGTTAATACAGGGCATAGGGAAAAACATTATTGTAGCAACATTAGCTGGTCCTACAAAGATCCCCGACCTGTAATGGCAGCAACAAACATATAATAAAATGTAAAAATCTTCCTGGGTTTCCTCCACCATACAATAGAATATAGCAGGACGACTACAGATAGGATAGTGTGATGTCTCAATGTAAACTCCAAATTTCAAACTTTATTAAACTTCAGATTTATTCCTCTCTTGCCAAAAATTAAAAAAATAAAAATGGAAAGTAGAAACAAAATGTCAAAATTACTTTAGCAACAATTATTATTATTATTATTATTATTAATAATAATAACTGTGGAAATGTCAGATTCTTTTCTCTGATTATTCACTAATTGATGTTTAGAGTCATTACATCTCATATTGTCCTCAGCGCACAGTCATAGATGGAGACACCTGCGCCACCGTCGGGGGACACGCTTTATACAGTGTCATTCTGCAATGTAAGGATGTGCCGCCTAATTGACTCTCAGGTGATGCAAATACACGGAGGCCTCGTTAATGACCGCACTGCAGCTATGGAGCTGCTCAACAGTAAGAGCAATAAGTCAGCAGAAAAGGCCCCTCTATCCCTACAGAGCAGAGCCACGCGGGAGTCCTGCCCGGGGATGGTAACTGTATAGAAGATAAACTGCATAATAAAGCAACAAAAGATTATGTATTATATGGCAAACATTAACACCGTACATACCAGAAACATTAATGAACATTACTCATTTTATATAAAACAACACAAATGCTTTACGATAAAATATAAAGACAAATAAAGAAATAAAATACATCAAAAGCTGTGAAATAAAGTGTAACATAAAGCTGGTTTATAAAAGATAGGGCCCTTTTTACAATTTGTAGGCAAATTTTACGCAACAAAAACAATATCTAATGTAATAAATTTACAGCCTACATGACCGCCTCCTTCTCATGTTCTTGTAAAAGATAAAAAATATATAATTCTGAGTTGATAATAAAAAGACTATAATATTTTTTAGTATAATAATTTTAAAAAATATGTAAAGGTTTTCCCACCATAAATAATCAAATTGCAACATCAAAAAAGAAAAGTTGTGAAAAATTGGAAATCACAGGATGGATAGATATGTTAAGGCAGGGGCAATATTGAATTTGCATATATTTGGGCGAATATTCGTCATATATTCGCGAATTTGAGAATTCGTGATCTCCAGTCATTATTTTCTTGATTGCAAAAATTGGCAATCGGAAAATTCACGATAAAAATTTGCGATCAACACTACTCCTAAAGTCAAAGATATTGCAGCTTTCTCATTAGCAAGAAGCAGTGAGGGATCATGGGTACTGATGAAAAAAAATCTAGAATATTCGCGAATATGGAGATATAGCACTATATTCTAGATATTCGCAAATTCTCAAAGTTCTAATATTCGCAATAAAAATTTGCAATTAGAATTTTTGCGATCAACACTATATAGTTATGTCTCGCCTGGTAAGATGGATCCACTAAGTTACGAGTCCAGATGAGCTGGTCTTCAGCGGCACACATATGGGGCACTGGTGCAGCAGAGTGGAAGTACAGATGCAGCAGAGGTGGAGTGGTGGTACTGATGCTGAGCTGTGTACATGCAGTGATAAAGCAAACTGAAGTAGACTTCAACTCTGCTTCATCACTGCAGATCCACAGCTCAGCAGCTGTTCAGCACTACTACAACTTTGTTGAAACACGATTTAGCTTTAAATTCTGTTATGCCATTCACCGTTTGAGAAAAATACTTTTACATTTCCATATTATATTTTTTTCGGGAAACGATGATACTAATGATTAGAGATGAGCGAAGTTTTGAAAAATTCGATTCACCAGCTTTGCTGGAGTTTGCCAAGATATTTGATTTGTAACTAGGGTTAAGCGAACCCGAACTGTAAAGTTCGGGTTTGTACCGAACTTTAGGATTTTTGGACCCCGGACCTGAACCCGAACATTTCCGTAAACGTTTGGGTTTGGGTTTGGTGTTCGGCGCTTTCTTGGCGCTTTTTGAAAGGCTGCATAGCAGCCAATCAACAAGCGTCATACTACTTGCCCCAAGAGGCCATCACAGCCATGTCTACTAATGGCATGGCTGTGATTGGCCAGAGCAGCATGTGACCCAGGCTCTATATAAGCTGGAGTCCCGTAGCGCTGCACGTCACTCTGCTGTTACTAGTGTAGGGAGAGGTTGCTGCTGGACTTGTGATTTCAGGGAGAGAATAGGAGAGAATCTAACTCAGTGATCTACAGGGTGGGCCATTTATATGGATACACCTTAATAAAATGGGAATGGTTGGTGATATTAACTTCCTGTTTGTGGCACATTAGTATATGTGAGGGGGGAAACTTTTCAAGATGGGTGGTGACCATGGCGGCCATTTTGAAGTTGGCCATTTTGAATCCAACTTTTGTTTTTTCAATAGAAAGAGGGTCATGTGACACATCAAACTTATTGGGAATTTCACAAGAAAAACAATGGTGTGCTTGGTTTTAACGTAACTTTATTCTTTCATGAGTTATTTACAAATATAATCTGAAGGCAATCGTCTATGCTGTGAAGATACGAGATGTGCAGCACCTGAAACTACGGATACTGGAAGCCTGTGCTAGCATTTCTCCTGCGGTGTTGCTATCAGTGTGTGAAGAGTGGGAGAAGAGGGTTGCATTGACAATCCAACACAATGGGCAGCACATTGAACACATTTTATAAGTGGTCGGAAACTTGTAAATAACTCATGAAAGAATAAAGTTACGTTAAAACCAAGCACACCATTGTTTTTCTTGTGAAATTCCCAATAAGTTTGATGTGTCACAAGACCCTCTTCCTATTGAAAAAACAAAAGTTGGATTCAAAATGGCCGACTTCAAAATGGCCGCCATGGTCACCACCCATCCTGAAAAGTTTCCCCCCTCACATATACTAATGTGCCACAAACAGGAAGTTAATATCACCAACCATTCCCATTTTATTAAGGTGTATCCATATAAATGGCCCACCCTGTAGAGAGAAATAGTTGTGTGGGTGCAGGGCACAATCGTTTTACCCTGCCCTGAGCCCATTGACCCCAAAAAAAAATACCTTTTATAATTCTGTTAGTTAGGTGGGCGGCTGGCGGCGGCCATTTTATGCATGCTCAGTGCACCAGCACTGCATCTGAGCTTTTTGGACATTGCAAATCACAATTTTTGTGGGGCAAACTACAACATCTGGATTAGTCAGTGTGCAATTTAAGGTAGAAATACACATTTAAGGTAGAAATACACCCATCATTTTCTGGGGTTTGAAAAACACACTTTTTTTTCTTCAAAAAACAGTATTTTCCAGATCGCAAAGTGTTAAATTCAAGTTTAATATATACAGCTTTCATATTCTGTTACCAAAAAAACACTTTTTTGGCAATCTACAACATCTGTATTAGTCAGTGTGCAATTTAAGGTAGAAATACACCCATCATTTTCTGGGGTTTGAAAAACACAATTTTTTTTGCAAAAAACACTATTTTCAGGCCTTGCAGCATCAGCACGTGTTAAATTACAGGCTTATATACTGCTGTCAAATACAGTTGTTAAAAAAACACTTGTTTGGGCACAAAAAATTTAGTTGGCAGCCTTTGATGCAGATGTCATTGTGAGATACACCCTTAATACATTTGGGTTACATTCAGAGATTTTAAATACCGCCATTTGGTGCACCAATATTGAATTCAGGCCTACACTGGTTCAGGCCGTGTGAGATACTCCCTCTACATACAGGGGTTTGAATCAGGCATTAGAAATACAGAAACATAGAATGTGTCGGCAGATAAGAACCATTTGGCCCATCTAGTCTGCCCAATATACTGAATACTATGGATAGCCCCTGGCCCTATCTTATATGAAGGATGGCCTTATGCCTATCCCATGCATGCTTAAACCCCTTCACTGTATTTGCAGCTACCACTTCTGCATGAAGGCTATTCCATGCATCCACTACTCTCTCAGTAAAGTAATACTTCCTGATATTACTTTTAAACCTTTGCCCCTCTAATTTAAAACTATGTCCTCTTGTAGCAGTTTTTCTTCTTTTAAATATTCTCTCCTCTTTTACCTTGTTGATTCCCTTTATGTATTTAGCAGTTTCTCTCATCTCCCCTCTGTCTCGTCTTTCTTCCAAGCTATACATGTTAAGGTCCTTTAATCTTTCCTGGTAAGTTTTATCCTGCAATCCATGTACCAGTTTAGTAGCTCTTCTCTGAACTCTCTCCAAAGTATCAATATCCTTCTGGAGATATGGTCTCCAGTACTGCGCACAATACTCCAAATGAGGTCTCGCTAGTGCTCTGTAGAGCGGCATGAGCACCTCCCTCTTTCTACTGGTAATTAGAGTTCAGCGAACACCTGGATGTTCGGGTTCGAGAAGTTCGGCCGAACTTCCCGGAAATGTTCGGGTTCGGTATCCGAACCCGACCCGAACTTCGTCCCGAACCCGAACCCCATTGAAGTCAATGGGGACCCAAATTTTTCTGCACTAAAAAGTCTTTAAAACAGCCCAGGAAAGAGCTAGAGGGCTGCAAAAGGCAGCAACATGTAGGTAAATCCCCAGCAAAAAAATGTGGATAGGGAAATGAATTAAAATAAAAATAAAATAAATAAAAATTAACCAATATCAATTGGAGAGAGGTCCCATAGCAGAGAATCTGGTTTCACGTCAGCAGAGAATCAGTCTTCATGTCATAGCAGAGAATCTGGCTTCACGTCAACCACCACTGTAACAGTCCATTGTCATATATTTAGGCCCCGGCACCCAGGCAGAGGAGAGAGGTCCCATAACAGAGATTCAGGCTTCATGTCAGCAGAGAATCAGGCTTCATGTCATAGCAGAGAATCTGGCTTCATGTCAGCAGAGAATCAGTCTGCATGTCCTAGCAGAGAATCAGGCTTTACGTCACCCAACACTGGAACAGTCCATTGTCAGATATTTAGGCCCAGGCACCCAGGCAGAGGAGAGAGGTCCCGTAACAGAGAATCTGGCTTCATGTCAGCAGAGAATCAGTCTGCATGTCCTAGCAGAGAATCATGCTTTACGTCACCCAACACTGGAACAGTCCATTGTCAGATATTTAGGCCCAGGCACCCAGGCAGAGGAGAGAGGTCCCGTAACAGAGAATGTGGCTTCATGTCAGCAGAGAATCAGTCTGCATGTCCTAGCAGAGAATCAGGCTTCATGTCACCCAACACTGGAACAGTCCATTGTCAGATATTTAGGCCCCGGCACCCAGGCAGAGGAGAGAGGTCCCGTAACAGAGAATGTGGCTTCATGTCAGCAGAGAATCAGTCTTCATGTCATAGCAGAGAATCAGGCTTCACGTCACCCACCACTGGAACAGGCCACTGTTACATATTTAGGCCCCGGCACCCAGGCAGAGGAGAGAGGTCCCGTAACAGAGAATCTGGCCTTATGTCAGCACAGAATAAGTCTGCATGTCCTAGCAGAGAATCAGGCTTCACGTCACCCAACACTGGAACAGTCCATTGTCAGATATTTAGGCCCAGGCACCCAGGCAGAGGAGAGAGGTCCCGTAACAGAGAATGTGGCTTCATGTCAGCAGAGAATCAGTCTGCATGTCCTAGCAGAGAATCATGCTTTATGTCACCCACCACTGGAACAGTCCTTTGTCAGATATTTAGGCCCCGGCACCCAGGCAGAGGAGAGAGGTCCCGTAACAGAGAATGTGGCTTCATGTCAGCAGAGAATCAGTCTTCATGTCATAGCAGAGAATCAGGCTTTACGTCACCCAACACTGGAACAGGCCACTGTCACATATTTAGGCCCTGGCAACCAGGCAGAGGAGAGAGGTCCCGTAACAGAGATTCAGGCTTCATGTCAGCAGAGAATCAGTCTTCATGTCATAGCAGAGAATCAGGCTTCACGTCACCCACCACTGGAACAGGCCACTGTCACACATTTAGGCCCAGGCACCCAGGCAGAGGAGAGAGGTCCCGTAACAGAGAATCTGGCCTTATGTCAGCGCAGAATCAGTCTTCATGTCATAGCAGAGAATCAGGCTTCACGTCACCCACCACTGGAACAGGCCACTGTCACACATTTAGGCCCCGGCACCCAGACAGAGGAGAGAGGTCCCGTAACCGAGAATCTGGACTTATGTCAGCGCAGAATCAGTCTTCATGTCATAGCAGAGAATCAGGCTTCACGTCACCCACCACTGGAACAGGCCACTGTCACACATTTAGGCCCAGGCACCCAGACAGAGGAGAGAGCTCCCGTAACAGAGAATCAGGCCTTATGTCAGCACAGAATCAGTCTTCATGTCATAGCAGAGAATCAGGCTTCCTGTCACCCACCACTGGAACAGGCCACTGTCATATATTTAGGCCCAGGCACCCAGGCAGAGGAGAGAGGTCCCGTAACAGAGAATCTGGCCTTATGTCAGCGCAGAATCAGTCTTCATGTCATAGCAGAGAATCAGGCTTCACGTCACCCACCATTGGAACAGGCCACTGTCACACATTTAGGCCCCGGCACCCAGACAGAGGAGAGAGGTCCCGTAACAGAGAATCTGGCCTTATGTCAGCACAGAATCAGTCTTCATGTCATAGCAGAGAATCAGGCTTCACGTCACCTACCACTGGAACAGGCCACTGTCACACATTTAGGCCCAGGCACCCAGACAGAGGAGAGAGCTCCCGTAACAGAGAATCAGGCCTTATGTCAGCACAGAATCAGTCTTCATGTCATAGCAGAGAATCAGGCTTCACGTCACCCACCACTGGAACAGGCCACTGTCACATATTTAGGCCCAGGCACCCAGGCAGAGGAGAGAGGTCCCGTAACAGAGAATCTGGCCTTATGTCAGCACAGAATCTGTCTTCATGTCATAGCAGAGAATCAGGCTTCACGTCACCCACCACTGGAACAGGCCACTGTCAGATATTTTTAGGCCCCGGCACCCAGACAGAGGAGAGGTTCATTCAACTTTGGGTTGCCCCGCAATATAATGGTAAAATGAAAATAAAAATAGGATTGAATAAGGAAGTGCCCTGGAGTACAATAATATATTGTTAAGGGGAGGTAGTTAATGTCTAATCTGCACAAGGGATGGACAGGTCCTGTGGGATCCATGCCTGGTTCATTTTTATGAATGTCAGCTTGTCCACATTGGCTGTAGACAGGCGGCTGCGTTTGTCTGTAATGACGCCGCCGGCAGGCCAGCACCTCCAAGGCATAAAAGGCTAGCTCTGGCCACGTGGACAATTTGGAGACCCAGAAGTTGAATGGGGCCGAACCATCAGTCAGTACGTGGAGGGGTGTGCACAGGTACTGTTCCACCATGTTAGTGAAATGTTGCCTCCTGCTAACACGTTCTGTATCAGGTGGTGGTGCAGTTAGCTGTGGCGTGGTGACAAAACTTTTCCACATCTCTGCCATGCTAACCCTGCCCTCAGAGGAGCTGGCCGTGACACAGCTGCGTTGGCGACCTCTTGCTCCTCCTCTGCCTTCGCCTTGGGCTTCCACTGGTTCCCCTGTGACATTTGGGAATGCTCTCAGTAGCGCGTCTACCAACGTGCGCTTGTACTCGCGCATCTTCCTATCACGCTCCAGTGTAGGAAGTAAGGTGGGCACATTGTCTTTGTACCGGGGATCCAGCAGGGTGGAAACCCAGTAGTCCGCACACGTTAAAATGTGGGCAACTCTGCTGTCGTTGCGCAGGCACTGCAGCATGTAGTCGCTCATGTGTGCCAGGCTGCCCAGAGGTAAGGACAAGCTGTCCTCTGTGGGAGGCGTATCGTCATCGTCCTGTGTTTCCCTCCAGCCACGCACCAGTGATGGGCGCAAGCTGCGTTGGGTACCAGCCCGCTGTGAACCTGCTTCATCCTCATCCTCCTCCACCTCCTCCTCATCCTCGTCCTCCTCGTCCTCCAGTAGTGGGCCCTGTCTGGCCACATTTGTACCTGGCCTCTGCTGTTGCAAAAAAACCGCCCTCTGAGTCACTTCAAAGAGGACTAGCCTGAAAGTGCTAAAAATGACCCCTCTTCCTCCTCCTCCTCCTCCTGGGCCACCTCCTCTTCCATCATCGCCCTAAGTGTTTTCTCAAGGAGACATAGAAGTGGTATTGTAACGCTGATAACGGCGTCATCGCCACTGGCCATGTTGGTGGAGTACTCGAAACAGCGCAACAGGGCACACAGGTCTCGCATGGAGGCCCAGTCATTGGTGGTGAAGTGTGTCTGATCCGCAGTGCGACTGACCCGTGCGTGCTGCAGCTGAAACTCCACTATGGCCTGCTGCTGCTCGCACAGTCTGTCCAGCATATGCAAGGTGGAGTTCCACCTGGTGGGCACGTCGCATATGAGGCGGTGAGCGGGAAGGCGCAAGTTACGCTGTAGCGCAGACAGGCGAGCAGCGGCAGGATGTGAACGCCGGAAGCGCGCACAGACGGCCCGCTCTTTATGCAGCAGCTCTGACATGTCGGGGTAGTTGTGAATGAACTTCTGCACCACCAAATTCAGCACATGCGCCAGGCAAGGGTTGTGCGTCAAACCGGCTAGTCCCAGAGCTGCAACGAGATTTCGCCCATTATCGCACACCACCAGGCCGGCTTGAGGCTCACCGGCATCAACCACTTGTCGGTCTGTTGTTCTATACCCCGCCACAACTCCTGTGCGGTGTGGGGCCTGTCCCCCAAACATATGAGTTTCAGAACGGCCTGATGACGTTTACCCCGGGCTGTGCTGAAGTTGGTGGTGAAGGTGTGTGGCTGACTGGATGAGCAGGTGGAAGAAAAGGAGGAGGAAGCTGAGTAGGAGAAGGAGGAGACAGGAGGCAAAGAATGTTGCCCTGCGATCCTTGGCGGTGGAAGGACATGCGCCAAACAGCTCTCCGCCTGGGGCCCAGCCGCCACTACATTTACCCAGTGTGCAGTTAGGGAGATATAGCGTCCCTGGCCGTGCTTACTGGTCCACGTATCTGTGGTTAGGTGGACCTTGCCACAGATGGCGTTGCGCAGTGCACACTTGATTTTATCGGATACTTGGTTGTGCAGGGAAGGCACGGCTCTCTTGGAGAAGTAGTGCCGGCTGGGAACAACATACTGTGGGACAGCAAGTGACATGAGCTGTTTGAAGCTGTGTGTGTCCACCAGCCTAAATGACAGCATTTCATAGGCCAGTAGTTTTGATGGCGCCCTGGCGGTTAAGTGAAGGCGGCATAGACTGGGGAGACGGATACTAAGGGGTTAAGGTTACCAGCAGCTAGCAGCCCGGGTCATGGAAGTTTAGTATTCATAGGGGGGTAGCTCCCCCAGAAGTGGTTGTTCGCTTATCATATCCCTGGGTGTTCCAGGTTATCCTCCCCTTCCCCCTGATTGGTAGCTTGGAATGGTAGGCGCCACGCAGGGTTAAATATGGGTTGAGGCAGGGCTCTGCCTCTTCCTCTTCGGCACCAGCAGACAGCTCTGCTCGCAGGTATGGCCACAGAGGAGCAGCTTTTTGCAGCGCTTGCTGCTCATTTGCAAAATGAGGGCCCCGGCTTTTCTTGCCCGCATGTTGTCGGGCTTACAAGCGCCTCAGTCATCCATTCCCCCGCCCGTCTCTTGCTCAATATCATCAGAGCGGCCGGGTGGTAGGCGGCCCATCAGAAACATCCGCCCACCCGCCCGTCTCAGTCCCTCTCCTGCCCCTGTACCTCGCCGCACCAGGAGCCGGCGGCAGCAGCACCGCGAGGATACTCCGGCTTCCAGAGTTCGGAGGACTCCAGCGCTTCGGCCTGCACGTCCGCAGGCCACGCCCACCACTCAACAACTTCCGGCGCCGCGGGAACAGCAGCTCCTGTTCCCGCCGGCCGAGTATCAGCCCCTCCTCCCTGCTCGCTCTGCAATCAATATGGGCAACCGACATAGCGAGCGCTCCTCTGCTGAGGAGAATGTAATAACATCACAGTCTTCTGTACCTGCTGTGGAGGCACATTTAGGGGAAGCTGTTGGCAATGCTGCTGTGGCTGGAGCACCTCCGATCACGCAGCCCATAACACTGTCCATGCCCCCTCCTGCCCCTGAAATGCAGCTGCCTTCTAGTGGTGTCCCTACACCCCAGCCACTGTTACAGTCAACCCCCCCCTTCGCTGCTCATACCAATGGCACCAGCCAATGTACAGATGACCATGCCGGCTGGCGCTCCTGGACAGGAGCCGGCCCCACGCTACCCTTCCCAGCGTAGATCACCTGCAGTTACCCACGACCGCCGAGAAAGGTGCAGGTCGGGTTCTCATCGTTGCCGCCGTTCCCGTCATGCATCCAGCGCCCATAGCCGTAGTAGCCGTTCAACGCGGTCTAGATCGGCGAGATGGAGGTCTCCTTCGTCCTCAGAGTTGAGCTCCTGCGGTTCGGATTCCGGCAGGTCACATTCTCAGAGTAGGCGGGCCCCCAGACATCAGTCAAGAAGGACTTCCCGCGGGGCGGAGTCTGCCAGCGCGGTTCCAACGACGGTTCCTCAGGCGAGTTCAGTCGCTCCTACACTTCAGAATCCACCGACCAGTGAGTACAATTTTACTGGGGCCTGGGTTGCGGACACAGTAGCTAAAGGATTAGTTCCTGCGCTTAGGGCCTTGCTAGCACAATTAGACCCCGCTGCTTCCCTGGCGCAGCCTGCCACAGAGGCGTCGCTTTTCGGTAAGTCCAGACCTAGCGATCACAAAGAATCTTTATTTTGCGGCTTAACGCCGCTGGAGCCCACCTAGATGATGACACCAAAAATAAAATAGTGGGCTAACCAGTATATTGACATCTGCTCATTAATCTCTGTGGACCAGCATACGGTGGACAAAGAGAGGCGCCCCAATGCTGAGCGTTTCATAGACCGCAGACCAAAGGTGGCGCGTACCATAGGTAATTGGATACAAGCATTTTGCCGTTTTGGGTTACACTATGGCTCAGCGCCGCCCTGAACTCTCGGCGGACCTCTTCGTCTACATGGACTCTATTTATAGCGCGTTTAAGGCGCACGGTTGGTTCCGCTTGGTGGCGGTACGACGAAGAGTTCCGCCGAAGGTTAGCTTTACAGCCTGATATAGGTTGGGGGGTAAAAGCAGCAGATTTATGGCTCCGGCTTATGATGTCACAGAGAACGGCAAGCCTTTCCTTCCGCGGCCACTGCTCCTTCAGCGAATGCATACGGCGCAGTGGCCGTGCGCAGGCCAGGGGCCTGCTGGTTATACAACGAGGGACATTGTAAATTTTTTGCCCTATGCCAAGTACAAGCATGAGTGTTCCCTCTGTGGAGGCTCACATGCTGCTATCCGATGCCAGCGCCAGCTCTCAGTACATAAAGCCCACACTGCTGCCGGAGGGAAAGACCCCGGTGAGCGCCCACGCGATGTCCCCGTGGCTAGACCAATACCCCAATGAGCAGGCTGCCACTCAACTGCGTTCTGGTTTCACGTCAGGATTTTCATTCCGTTTTATTTTTCTCCGCCTACCTACTATTTCTGATAATCTGAGTCAGCAAAGGATAACCCTGAGGTATTGAGAGTAAAGTATCTAAAGAAGTCTCCCTAGGGCGTATAGTAGGACCATTTACGTCTCCTCCGTTTAAAAACATACGTATTTCTCCTTTAGGCCTTATACCTAAAAAAGAGCCAGGTTCATTCAGATTGATACAGCATTTGTCCTTTCCAAAGGGTGCATCTGTGAATGAGGGTATTTCCAAGGAGGAATCCTCGGTGTCCTATGTGTCATTGATAGGGCAGTGGCTTTAGTTAGCCGGGCCGGAACTGGTGCATTGTTGGCCAAATCTGACATTGAAGCAGCTTTCCGTTTACTCCTGTACATCCTGATTGTTATCACCTATTAGGTTGTATGGTGGACAACGCCTATTACTATGACACATGCCTACCGATGGGCTGCTCTATATCATGCCATTATTTTAAATTGTTCAGCAACCTTTTTGGAATGGGTTATCCGTTTCGAAACGGGCTCACAGAATATTATCCATTATTTAGATGATTTTCTATTTGTTTCACCTAGCAATTCAAAACAATGTCAATTCCTCCTGGATACATTCCGTTTTTTCATGGCTCGATTTGGTGTCCCCCTCTCTGAGGATAAAACGGTCGGCCCGGCGACAATCATCACGTTTTTGGGTATTGAAATCGATACCAACCTGATGGTTTTTCGTCTACCAAGTGAAAAATTACAAAAATTATCTGCATTGATAGCCGGTTTCATTCAGTAAAATCGGTGACGCTACGACAAATGCAGGAGTTATTAGGATTATTAGTATTTGCCTGTCGCATCATGCGATGGCTCGTGTTTTTTCTCGTAGACTATCATTGTCCACGTGCGGGGTAAAAAAGCCTTCTCACCACATCCGGTTAACCAAGCAGATGAAATTGGATTTGCAAGTCTGGAACTCCTTTTTGAACCAGTATAATGGTCACACTTGTTATCAATCTGTTGAGATTTCTTCTCCGGATTTGTCATTGTTCACTGACGCTGCTGGGTCCACCGGTTTTGGTGCCATATTCGGCCAGGAGTGGTGCGCCGCGCCGTGGCCAGACTCTTGGCGGTCGCTGGGCTTCTGTTCTAACATCACTCTACTGGAATTATTCCCTATTATAGTAGCCATCAATGTATGGGGCCCCTGTTTTCGCAACAGGCATGTCTGTTTTTACACGGATAACATGGCGGGTAGTCTGTTGTATTAACTCATTAACCTCTTCTTCTCTCCCAGTTCTCTCGTTACTATGTCACCTGGTGCTCCGATGCCTAGAGTTCAATGTGTGGTTTCGAGCCCGGCATGGTCCCAGGTGTAAACAACTCTATAGCTGACGCCCTCTCTCGTTTTCGTTGGCAGGAATTCAGGTTCCTGTTGCCGGGGCAATCCAAGATGGGATCCCATGCCCGACAACGCTTTGGATTTGCCGATCAACGACTGATGAGTATGGTCCAAGCTTCTGTGGCACCAGCCACGTGGTCAGCGCATGTAAGGCGTGGGCAGAATGGAGGGCGGTGGCGGAGAATTCAGCAAATGTTATATTGCCAGCAGCATGTTTACAGGTGACCATTGCTTATATCTTGTCGCTGAAAGCCAAGGGCGTTAGTGCGTTGGTTGCGCAGCGGAAACTGTGTGGAGTGGCGTTTTTACCTTAAAATGCGTGGTTGGCAGGACGTGACCCAGCATTTCCTAATCCGGCAAGCTATTAGGGTTAGCGCAAGGAGCATGTCCGCCGCGAATGTCGCCGCCCAGTATCATTTGCACTGTTATCAAGCATTTGTCAAATATTACCTTCCATTTGTTCATCTCCTTATGAGTGGGTTTATTTAGGGCTGCCTTTTGCTTAGCCTTTTTTGCGCCCCTCCGTATTGGAGAGCTTGTTTCCCCTTCCCTTGTTCGCTCAGGAGGTTTGGCAGTTACAGACGTTTTCATCAGTGATTCGGCCCTAAGGGTCTTCATCAGGCGCTCTAAAAACAGATGTTTTTGCGCGTGGCGCCTGGCTCCCATTGCATAAGATTGGCGGTCCAGCTTGTCCCCATGCTGCTGTAGCCCAGTTAGTGGTCACTCGACCTGAAGGACCTACCTTTCCTGATACAAGCTGACGGCACCCCCCTTACTCGTTTTCAATTTAGATCCATATTCCGCCGTTGCCTCCTTTTTCTTCACCTTACCAGTATCAGAATTTGGTACTCACTCCTTCAGATTTGGGGCAGCCACGGAGGCGGCTCGCGCCGGTTTGCCAGAGGCGGAGGTACAGAGGATTTGGCGTTTGGAAGTCCTGCCTGCTTTGCTTATATGTTCGACCTTACTTATTTGAATTTTCTTTTAGATTCGGCCGAGATTACAGTATGTTTCATCGGACATTCGTACATATTCTGGGCAGGGACAAAGAGCAGAGGGTCGTCCGGGAGGTCGATGCCCTTGGCATCCGGAATTAACAAGCACGAGCTGGCGGGGTGTTCGGGGCTTACGCTGTCCAGGTTCTCCCGGAAGCTGTGGAATGTAGCCATCTAGTGCGATCCCCGGTGATATTAGTTATACATGCCAGGGGCAAATGACCTGTGTCTGCTAAAAATAGCGGATTGATCACATTAATAAGAGGTGATCTGGAGAGGACTCCCGCTTTCTTCCAAGAGGCCGATAATGTGTGGTCATAAATTTTTCCCGGGTTACGTGGCAAGGTGCCAGGGACGCCACAGCCATAGAGAGGGGCGAGGCGCACGGTAATAACCGCATTTCACGTTTTATCCGATCCAGAGCTGGAGTAGTTGTACGCCATCGCCAGTTGGAAGGCGATAACGGGCGTTTGATGCGACCGACGGTGTCCACTTAAATGACATAGGTTTAGATATTTTCTTATCTGGTTTACAAGATGGAATTGAGCAGGCCCAGTTCTTGTTGGAGTGGGGGTCGGTGCGCCGTGTAGGAATACACGGGCCCCTCCGTGGAGGTCGGTGATCAAAGCAAAATGGGAGAAGAGGCGGACTTGCCCACAGAGGGAGTCTGTGGGGCATGCGCTTCTGGAGACTCCAAATTTGTTGATGTTGGTTTGAGATATAAATAAAAGTGGTTTGATAAAGAAATAAGTTAATAAAGCTGTGATCGACTCTCACCCAACAAAAGAAGGTTGTCATGTCTTATTCCTAGCTGCTAAGTGTTAAGTGGTACATTTGGTTCCATTCTCCACAGTCTTGATGGCGCCGAGGGGGTATAAGTGAAGGCGGCATAGACTGAGGAAGACGGATACTAAGGGGTTAAGGTTAGGGATGAGCGAACCCGACTGTATAAAAGTTGTGTTCGGGTTCGTGGTTCGGCGCTTTCTTGGCGCTTTTTGAAAGGCTGCAAAGCAGCCAATCAACAAGCGTCATACTACTTGGCCCAAGAGGCCATCACAGCCATGCCTACTATTGGCATGGCTGTGATTGGCCAGTGCACCATGTGACCCAGCCTTTATTTAAGCTGGAGTCACGTAGCGCCGCACGTCACTCTGCTATGATCAGTATAGGGAGAGGTTGCAGCTGCGACGTTAGGGCGAGATTAGGCAGATTAACTCCTCCAAAAGACTTGATTCTGTGATCGATCTGCAGCTGTGGATCATTGAAGTGCTATTATTGACTTGCTCACTTTTATGAGGCTGCCCAGAGCGTTTTTAGATCACTTTTTTTCTGGGGTGATCGGCGGCCATTTTGTGACTTGTGGTACGCCAGCACGAGCTATCACCAAGTGTATTTAACCATCGATAGTGTGGTTATTTTGTGCTATATCCTACATCAGCTGCAGGCTGAGCCTGTGTCACCCAAGTGCATTTAACCATCAACAGTCTGATTATTTTTTGGCCATATACTACATCTGGTGCAGGCTGAGCCTGTGTCACCCAAGTGCATTTAACCATCAACAGTGTGGTTATTTTTTGGCCATATATTACATCAGGGGCAAGTTGAGCCTGTCACCCAGCACCTAAAAAATAGACCTGACATTTCTATTCAACCAAATCTGCACAGTTTTAGCTGGTCAAGTTATTTGTAGTGACCGTAAAAGCAGACTTTTTGTTCTGGGTTGAAAAAGCATTCCCAAATTTGCCATTCTGAAAATAACTAGTTTGTGGTATTTGAGGCCTACTTGAAATCTATCCCAAAAAGAAAATCTTACATTGAAGGTATTGATAGTGTGATTCAGAAAAACCTAAGACACACGCTAGCGTGCTGATAGAAGTGTCATTCTGTGATTAAACCTATAACTGTCACACAGCGCAAAAAAAAAACAGGTCTCACATCTCTATTCAACCAAATCTGCACAGTTTTAGCTGGTCAAGTTATTTGTAGTGACCGTAAAAGCAGACTTTTTGTTCTGGGTTGAAAAAGCATTCCCAAATTTGCCATTCTCAAAATTACTAGTTTGTGGTATTTGAGGCCTACTTGAAATCTATCCCAAGATGAAAATCTTACATTGAAGGTATTGATAGTGTCATTCAGAAAAACCTAAGACACACGCTAGCGTGCTGATAGAAGTGTCATTCTGTGATTAAACCTATACCTGTCACACAGCGCAAAAAAAAACAGGTCTCACATCTCTATTCAACCAAATCTGCACAGTTTTAGCTGGTCAAGTTATTTGTAGTGACCGTAAAAGCAGACTTTTTGTTCTGGGTTGAAAAAGCATTCCCAAATTTGCCATTCTGAAAATAACTAGTTTGTGGTATTTGAGGCCTACTTGAAATCTATCACAAAAAGAAAATCTTACATTGAAGGTATTGATAGTGTGATTCAGAAAAACCTAAGACACACGCTAGCGTGCTGATAGAAGTGTCATTCTGTGACTAAACCTATAACTGTCACACAGCGCAAAAAAAAAACAGGTCTCACATCTCTATTCAAACAAATCTGCACAGTTTTAGCTGGTCAAGTTATTTGTAGTGACCGTAAAAGCAGACTTTTTTGTTCTGGGTTGAAAAAGCATTCCCAAATTTGCCATTCTCAAAATTGTTGTGAACGGGAACAATGAGGAAAACATCTAAAAAAGGGACTCGGACGTGGACATGGTCGTGGTAGTGTTAGTGTACCCTCTGGTGCTGGGAGAGGACGTGGCCGTTCTGCCACAGCCACACGTCCTAGTGAACCAACTACCTCAGGTCCCAGTAGCCAGCAGAATTTACAGCGATATTTGGTGGGGCCCAATGCCGTTCTAAGGATGGTAAGGCCTGAGCAGGTGCAGGCATTAGTCAATTGGGTGGCCGACAGTGGATCCAGCACGTTCACATTATCTCCCACCCAGTCTTCTGCAGAAAGTGCACAGATGGCGCATGAAAACCAAGCCCATCGGTCTGTCACATCACCCCCATGCATATCAGGGAAACTGTCTGAGCCTCAAGTTATGCAGCAGTCTCTTATGCTGTTTGAAGACTCTGCTGCCAGGGTTTCCCAAGGGCATCCACCTAGCCCTTCCCCAGGGGTGGAAGAGATAGAATGCACTAACGCACAACCACTTATTTTTCCTGATGATGAGGACATGGGAATACCACCTCAGCACGTCTCTGATGATGACGAAACACAGGTGCCAACTGCTGCGTCTTTCTGCAGTGTGCAGACTGAACTGGAGGTCAGGGGTCAAGACTGGGTGGAAGACGATGCAGGGGACGATGAGGTCCTATACCCCACATGGAATGAAGGTCGTGCCACTGACTTTCACAGTTCGGAGGAAGAGGCAGTGGTGAGACCGAGCCAACAGCGTAGCAAAAGAGGGAGCATCGGGCAAAATCAGAACACCCGCCGCCAAGAGACTTCGCCTGCTACTGACCGCCGCCATCTGGGACCGAGCACCCCAAAGGCAGCTTCAAGGAGTTCCCTGGCATGGCACTTCTTCAAACAATGTGCTGACGACAAGACCCGAGTGGTTTGCACGCTGTGCCATCAGAGCCTGAAGCGAGGCATTAACGTTCTGAACCTTAGCACAACCTGCATGACCAGGCACCTGCATGCAAAGCATGAACTGCAGTGGAGTAAACACCTTAAAAACAAGGAAGTCACTCAGGCTCCCCCTGCTGCCTCTTCTGCTGCTGCCGCCTCGGCCTCTTCTGCTGCTGCCTCGGCCTCTTCTGCTGCTGATGCCGCCGCCTCGGCCTCTTCCTCTGCCTCTGGAGGAACGTTGGCACCTGCCGCCCAGCAAACATGGGATGTACCACCAACACCACCACCTGCGTCACCAAGCATCTCAACCATGTCACACGGCAGCGTTCAGCTCTCCATCTCACAAACATTTGAGAGAAAGCGTAAATTCCCACCTAGCCACCCTCGATCCCTGGCCCTGAATGCCAGCATTTCTAAACTACTGGCCTATGAAATGCTGTCATTTAGGCTGGTGGACACACAGCTTCAAACAGCTCATGTCACTTGCTGTCCCACAGTATGTTGTTCCCAGCCACCACTACTTCTCCAAGAGAGCCGTGCCTTCCCTGCACAACCAAGTGTCCGATAAAATCAAGTGTGCACTGCGCAACGCCATCTGTGGCAAGGTCCACCTAACCACTGATACGTGGACCAGTAAGCACGGCCAGGGACGCTATATCTCCCTAACTGCACACTGGGTAAATGTAGTGGCGGCTGGGCCCCAGGCGGAGAGCTGTTTGGCGCACGTCCTTCCGCCGCCAAGGATCGCAGGGCAACATTCTTTGCCTCCTGACTCCTCCTCCTCCTACTCAGCTTCCTCCTCCTCTTCTTCCACCTGCTCATCCAGTCAGCCACACACCTTCACCACCAACTTCAGCACAGCCCGGGGTAAACGTCAGCAGGCCATTCTGAAACTCATATGATTGGGGGACAGGCCCGACACCGCACAGGAGTTGTGGCGGGGTATAGAACAACAGACCGATGAGTGGTTGCTGCCGGTGAGCCTCAAGCCCGGCCTGGTGGTGTGCGATAATGGGCGAAATCTCGTTGCAGCTCTGGGACTAGCCGGTTTGACGCACATCCCTTGCCTGGCGCATGTGCTGAATTTGGTGGTGCAGAAGTTCATTCGCAACTACCCCGACATGTCAGAGCTGCTGCATAAAGTGCGGGCCGTCTGTTCGCGCTTCCGGCGTTCACACCCTGCCGCTGCTCGCCTGTCTGCGCTACAGCGTAACTTCGGCCTTCCCGCTCACCGCCTCATATGCGACGTACCCACCAGGTGGAACTCCACCTTGCATATGCTGGAGAGACTGTGCGAGCAGCAGCAGGCCATAGTGGAGTTTCAGCTGCAGCACGCACGGGTCAGTCGCACTGCGGATCAGACACACTTCACCACCAATGACTGGGCCTCCATGCGAGACCTGTGTGCCCTGTTGCGTTGTTTCGAGTACTCCACCAACATGGCCAGTGGCGATGACGCCGTTATCAGCGTTACAATACCACTTCTATGTCTCCTTGAGAAAACACTTAGGGCGATGATGGAAGAGGAGGTGGCCCAGGAGGAAGAGGAGGAAGAGGGGTCATTTTTAGCACTTTCAGGCCAGTCTCTTCAAAGTGACTCAGAGGGAAGTTTTTTGCAACACCAGAGGCCAGGTACAAATGTGGCCAGACAGGGCCCACTACTGGAGGACGAGGAGGACGAGGATGAGGAGGAGGTGGAGGAGGATGAGGATGAAGCATGTTCACAGCGGGGGTGGCACCCAAAGCAGCTCGGGCCCATCACTGGTGCGTGGCTGGGGGGAAACACAGGACGATGACGATACGCCTCCCACAGAGGATAGCTTGTCCTTACCTCTGGGCAGCCTGGCACACATGAGCGACTACATGCTGCAGTGCCTGCGCAACGACAGCAGAGTTGCCCACATTTTAACGTGTGCGGACTACTGGGTTGCCACCTTGCTGGATCCCCGGTACAAAGACAATGTGCCCACCTTACTTCCTACACTGGAGCGTGATAGGAAGATGCGCGAGTACAAACGCACGTTGGTAGACGCACTACTGAGAGCATTCCCAAATGTCACAGGGGAACAAGTGGAAGCCCAAGGCGAAGGCAGAGGAGGAGCAAGAGGTCGCCAACGCAGCTGTGTCACGGCCAGCTCCTCTGAGGGCAGGGTTAGCATGGCAGAGATGTGGAAAAGTTTTGTCACCACGCCACAGCTAACTGCACCACCACCTGATACGGAACGTGTTAGCAGGAGGCAACATTTCACTAACATGGTGGAACAGTACCTGTGCACACCCCTCCACGTACTGACTGATGGTTCGGCCCCATTCAACTTCTGGGTCTCCAAATTGTCCACGTGGCCAGAGCTAGCCTTTTATGCCTTGGAGGTGCTGGCCTGCCCGGCGGCCAGCGTTTTGTCTGAACGTGTATTCAGCACGGCAGGGGGCGTCATTACAGACAAACGCAGCCGCCTGTCTACAGCCAATGTGGACAAGCTGACGTTCATAAAAATGAACCAGGCATGGATCCCACAGGACCTGTCCATCCCTTGTGCAGATTAGATTTTAACTACCTCCCCTTAACAATATATTATTCTACTCCAGGGCACTTCCTCATTCAATACTATTTTTAATTTCATTTTACCATTATATTGCGGGGCAACCCAAAGTTGAATGAACCTCTCCTCTGTCTGGGTGCCGGGGGTTAAATGTGTGACAGTGGCCTGTTCCAGTGGTGGGTGACGTGAAGCCTGATTCTCTGCTATGACATGAAGACTTATTCTGTGCTGACATGAAGCCAGATTCTCTGTTACGCGACCTCTCTCCTCTGCCTGGGTGCCTGGGCCTAAATATGTGACAGTGGCCTGTTCCAGTGGTGGGTGACGTGAAGCCTGATTCTCTGCTATGACATGAATACAGATTCTGCTATGACATAAGGCCAGATTCTCTGTTACGGGACCGCTCTCCTCTGTCTGGGTGCCGGGGCCTAAATGTGTGACAGTGGCCTGTTCCAGTGGTGGGTAACGTGAAGCCTGATTCTCTGCTATGACATGAAGACAGATTCTGCGCTGACATAATGTCACGGAACCATGAACCAGACGTACAACAAGAGATAAGTGAAAATAAGAAGGCTTTATTGAAAATAAAGCTGTAAAGCAAAAGTCCAAACGGATGGTGAAACCAAAGCAGAGTCTTTGAGAGGCCAGAGGTCAGGAACCAGAAGGGTAGTCAGACGAAACCAGGATCAGGAACCAGCAGGGTAGTCAGACGAAGCCAGGATCAGGAACCAGCAGGGTAGTCAGACGAAGCCAGGATCAGGAACCAGAAGCAGCAGCAGTCTTAGAAGCATGTGAACACAGGAGGACCAAGCAAGGAACTGAAGCCACAGACCTCCTATATATATGAGCTAGGCATCCAGCTCCTCCCAGTGGGAAGGAGGAGCCACAGGGTGGAAGGCTACAAGAAACCCAGAAACCAAGATGGCCGCCAGCACATGTCAAACGAAGGAGAACAGCAAGAAGGTAAGACCATGACAGTACCTCCCCCTCAAGGGCCCCTCCTCCGCGGAGCAAAAAACGGTTTCTGAGGGAAGCGTGCGTGGAAGGCTCGGAGCAAGGCAGGAGCATGGACATCTGCGGAGGGAACCCAGGAACGCTCCTCTGGACCATAACTACGCCAATGGACCAAAAACTGCACCCGACCGCGGACCAGGCGTGAGTCCAGGATATTGCTCACCTCATACTCCTCACGATTGCCCACTCGGACCGGACGAGGCCGAGGAACCGAGGAAGTGAAACGATTACACACCAGTGGCTTCAACAGGGAGACATGAAACACGTTAGAGATCCGCATGCCAGGAGGAAGCGCAAGGGCATAGGCTACCGGGTTTACCCTGCGAAGCACTCGGAAGGGACCAACAAAGCGAGGCGCCAGCTTGGGAGTGGGCACTCGAAGGTTGAGGTTGCGGGTGGACAACCATACACGGTCTCCGACCTGGTAGGAAGGAGCAGGCACTCGTCTGCGATCAGCCTGGAGTCTCTGGCGCTGCGCAGAGGCCTCAAGGGACTTCTGGATCTGTACCCAAGAAGCACGTAGGACGGAAAGGTGATCCTCCACAGCCGGAATATCCTGGGGAGAGAATACCTCCGGTAACACGGCAGGTTGGAACCCATAATTGGCCATGAAGGGAGACGTCCCAGAGGAAGAGTTCACCGCCGTGTTCCTGGCAAACTCAGCCCAAGGCAGGAGGTCAACCCAATTGTCTTGGTGATCGGAGACATAGCAACGAAGGAATTGCTCCAAGGCCTGATTGGATCGTTCTGCGGCCCCATTGGACTGAGGGTGGTAGGCCGAGGAGAAGGAGAGATGAATCCCCAACTGGGAGCAAAAGGCGCGCCAGAACCTGGACACAAACTGACTCCCCCGATCCGACACAATCTCCTTGGGCAAACCGTGCAACCGGAAGACCTCCCTGGCAAAAATCGTGGCCAACTCTTGTGCAGAGGGTAACTTCTTGAGAGGAACACAGTGGCACATTTTGGAAAACCGATCCACAATCATGAGAATGACCGTATGGCCTCGGGATGCAGGGAGGTCCACAATGAAATCCATCCCCAGGTGTGACCATGGGCGCTCCCCGGTGGCTATGGGTTGCAGAAGGCCCAACGGAAGGTGCCGAGGGGACTTACTCTGGGCACAAACGGAGCATGCCGCTACATATGCGGCGATGTCGGAACGTAGGGAAGGCCACCAGAACAGACGTGAAACAGCCCAGGACAGCTGATTCTTTCCAGGATGCCCCGCGGTCTTGGAGTTATGGTAGGTTCGCAACAACCGAGTGCGCAACTCCTCAGGCACAAAACATCTGCCGTTGGGTCTCCCAGAGGGAGCACCAGATTGAGCCGCCAAAATCTGCTCACCCAGGGGAGAGGTCAGGCTGGTGCGAATGGCGGCCAGGATCTGATTCGGAGGTATGACCGAAGTCGGAATCGACTCCTCCCTGGACAGCTTGGAGTACTGCCGTGATAGGGCATCCGCCCTGATGTTCTTGGAACCGGGTAGGTAGGAGACCACGTAATTAAAACGTGACAAGAACAGAGCCCATCTGGCCTGACGTGGTGTCAATCTCTTGGCCTCAGAAAGGTAGGTCAGATTCTTATGGTCCGTCAGGATGAGAACCGGAACCACCGAACCCTCGAGCAAGTGCCTCCATTCTTTAAGGGCCTGCACGATGGCCAATAACTCCCTGTCACCAATCTGATAGTTGCACTCCGCGGAAGACAGTTTCCGGGAGTAAAACCCACAAGGAAGCAGAGGACCCTCTGGTGTTCTACGCTGAGACAGAAGGGCGCCTACTCCCGTCTCAGACGCGTCCACCTCGAGGACAAAGGGCAACCCAGGGTTGGGATGCGACAGAATCGGAGCCGACACAAAAGCGGACTTTAGGGCCTCAAAAGCTCGGATGGCCTCGAGCGGCCAGACCTGGGAATTACTGCCCTTCCTGGTCAGATCCGTGAGAGACTTGGCCAGCATGGAAAAGTCCCTGATGAACTTCCGATAATAATTGGCGAAGCCCAAAAAGCGCTGCAGGGAACGAAGACCACTGGGCTGGGGCCACTGTAAGACAGCCGAAACCTCCTCAGGATCCATGGAGAACCCCTCAGCGGAAATGATGTAACCTAAGAAGGTTACCTGGGATCGGTGAAATTCGCATTTCTCAAGCTTACCGAACAGCTTGTTCTCTCGTAACCGTTGCAACACTCGTCTGACATCCAGAATGTGGGCCTCCATGGATTCAGAATATACCAAGATGTCATCCAAATAGACCACCACACACTGCTGCAACAGGTCACGGAAAACATCGTTGATGAATTCCTGAAAGACTGCGGGCGCATTGCACAACCCAAAGGGCATAACCAAGGATTCATAATGACCGGTCCTGGTGTTAAACGCGGTCTTCCACTCATCGCCCGCCTTGATCCTTACCAGGTTTTATGCCGCCCTCAGGTCGAGTTTGGTAAAGACCGTGGCCCCTTTAAGGCGATCGAACAGCTCGGAAATCAAGGGTATCGGGTAAGCGTTCTTGATCGTGATGCGATTGAGACCCCTGTAATCGATGCAAGGCCTCAACTCACCGCCCTTCTTTTTCACAAAGAAAAATCCAGCCCCTGCCGGGGACGAGGATTTGCGAATGTGTCCGCGTGAAAGCGCCTCCCTCACGTACTCCTCCATGGCCTCATTCTCCGCTACCGACAGTGGATAGACTTTGCCACGAGGAGGAACGGCACCAGGTTGTAACTCTATGGCACAATCGTATGGGCGGTGCGGAGGTAGGGCAACCGCGCGCACCTCATCGAATACATCCCGGTACTCCTCGTATTCAGGAGGCAACAGAGAGTCCGAGGAAGTACACAGCAACTTGACAGACCCATGGATGCAACTAGCCCCACACTGCGGTGACCACGAGAGGATCTCGGCCGATCTCCAATCGAAAGTCGGATTATGCTTCTGGAGCCAGGGGTACCCCAAGACCACCGAGTAGTGTGGAGACGAAATAACCTGGAGGCAGACCGACTCTCTGTGAACGGCACTAATGGCTATCCCCACTGGAAGGGTCTCATGAGTCACGTGTGGCAACAGAAGGGGTCTGCCGTCTATCGCCTCAAGAGCCAGTGGGGAACCTCGAGCCTGCAGAGGAATGGAATTGGCGGCAGCGAACACACTATCAATGAACAAACCACCAGCACCAGAGTCCACCAACGCCTGGGTCGTCACCGAGCCCCCGACCCAGGAGAGGACAACAGTGATCAGTGGTTTGTCAACACGGGAAACCGGGGACGAGGAGACTCCACCCAAGATCTGCCCCCGACAGGATCTCAGGTACGAGCGTTTCCCGGACGGTTCGGACATGCCAACCGAAAATGCCCACCGAGACCACAGTACATGCATCGGCCCTCGCGTCTCCGGAGTACCCTCTCCCCCTCGGACAGGCGAGCAAACCCCAGCTGCATGGGTTCACCCCCAGACAAGTCATCCCCAGGAGGCGTGGGAGGAGAGGGAGGCACGGGTGGGACAGCAAACGTAGGCGCCAATCTGTTAGAAGACCTCCGCAGGCTCTCCTTAAAGGAAGGTCTCTCCCTGAGTCTGGTGTCAATCAAAATCAGGAAAGAAATAAGAGACTCGAGCTCCACTGGTAGGTCCTTAGCTGCAACCTCATCCTTCAAGGCATCCGAGAGACCATGAGAGAAAGCAGCGACCAGAGCCTCATTATTCCAGCCCACCTCTGCTGCCAGGGTACGAAACTCAATGGCGTATTCAGCTACGGATCGTGAACCCCGTCTGATGGACATAAGGAGCTTCGCAGCAGAGGCAGCACGAGCCGGCACATCGAATACCTTCCGAAGAGAAGCAACAAAACCGGAAAACTCGGCAACCACCGTATTGTTGTTCTCCCATAAAGGGCTGGCCCAGGCCAAGGCCTTGTCCGAGAGCAGCGAGATCAAGAAGCCCACCTTTGATCTCTCAGTAGGAAAGGCATGTGGCAGCAACTCGAAATAAATGCCCACCTGGTTAAGGAAACCTCGGCACTGAGTTGGCTCTCCCCCAAAGCGCTGTGGAAGAGGGGCAGAACCGGTCATACCCCGAAACACCGCAGGCGCAACAACAGGTGTCGGGGTAGACTCTGGCGCAACAACCGGAGCGGCAGTAGGAGCGACAACCGACCCATCGGCAACGGGAGCGAAATGAGCCGTGCGTTCAAGCAGGGTTTGCAACGCCACAGCGAACCGACCCAACAGGTGATCCTGCTGATCAAGTCTGGCAACCAGCATGGGTAGCGAGGATGGCCCTGTACCGTCAGAATTCATGGCTTGGTCCTAATGTCACGGAACCATGAACCAGACGTACAACAAGAGATAAGTGAAAATAAGAAGGCTTTATTGAAAATAAAGCTGTAAAGCAAAAGTCCAAACGGATGGTGAAACCGAAGCAGAGTCTTTGAGAGGCCAGAGGTCAGGAACCAGAAGGGTAGTCAGACGAAACCAGGATCAGGAACCAGCAGGGTAGTCAGACGAAGCCAGGATCAGGAACCAGTAGGGTAGTCAGACGAAGCCAGGATCAGGAACCAGAAGCAGCAGCAGTCTTAGAAGCATGTGAACACAGGAGGACCAAGCAAGGAACTGAAGCCACAGACCTCCTATATATATGAGCTAGGCATCCAGCTCCTCCCAGTGGGAAGGAGGAGCCGCAGGGTGGAAGGCTACAAGAAACCCAGAAACCAAGATGGCCGCCAGCACATGTCAAACGAAGGAGAACAGCAAGAAGGTAAGACCATGACACATAAGGCCAGATTCTCTGTTACGGGACCTCTCTCCTCTGCCTGGGTACCTGGGTCTAAATGTGTGACAGTGGCCTGTTCCAGTGGTGGGTGACGTAAAGCCTGATTCTCTGCTATGACATGAATACAGATTCTGCGCTGACATAAGGCCAGATTCTCTGTTACGGGACCTCTCTCCTCTGCCTGGGTGCCTGGGCCTAAATATGTGACAGTGGCCTGTTCCAGTGGTGGGTGACGTGAAGCCTGATTCTCTGCTATGACATGAATACAGATTCTGCGCTGACATAAGGCCAGATTCTCTGTTACGGGACCTCTCTCCTCTGTCTGGGTGCCGGGGCCTAAATATGTGACAGTGGCTTGTTCCAGTGGTGGGTGACGTGAAGCCTGATTCTCTGCTATGACATGAAGACAGATTCTGTGCTGACATAAGGCCAGATTCTCTGTTACGGGACCTCTCTCCTCTGCCTGGGTGCCTGGGCCTAAATGTGTGACAGTGGCCTGTTCCAGTGTTGGGTGACGTGAAGCCTGATTCTCTGCTATGACATGAAGACAGATTCTGTGTTGACATAAGGCCAGATTCTCTGTTACGGGACCTCTCTCCTCTGACTGGGTGCCTGGGCCTAAATGTGTGACAGTGGCCTATTCCAGTGGTGGGTGACGTTAAGCCTGATTCTCTGCTATGACATGAAGACAGATTCTGTGCTGACATCAGGCCAGATTCTCTGTTACGGGACCTCTCTCCTCTGCCTGGGTGCCTGGGCCTAAATGTGTGACAGTGGCCTGTTCCAGTGGTGGGTGACGTGAAGCCTGATTCTCTGCTATGACATGAATACAGATTCTGCGCTGACATAAGGCCAGATTCTCTGTTACGGGACCGCTCTTCTCTGTCTGGGTGCCGGGGCCTAAATGTGTGACAGTGGCCTGTTCCAGTGGTGGGTGACGTGAAGCCTGATTCTCTGCTATGACATGAAGACAGATTCTGCGCTGACATAAGGCCAGATTCTCTGTTACGGGACCTCTCTCCTCTGCCTGGGTGCCTGGGCCTAAATATGTGACAGTGGCCTGTTCCAGTGGTGGGTGACGTGAAGCCTGATTCTCTGCTATGACATGAATACAGATTCTGCGCTGACATAAGGCCAGATTCTCTGTTACGGGACCTCTCTCCTCTGTCTGGGTGCCGGGGCCTAAATATGTGACAGTGGCTTGTTCCAGTGGTGGGTGACGTGAAGCCTGATTCTCTGCTATGACATGAAGACAGATTCTGTGCTGACATAAGGCCAGATTCTCTGTTACGGGACCTCTCTCCTCTGCCTGGGTGCCTGGGCCTAAATGTGTGACAGTGGCCTGTTCCAGTGTTGGGTGACGTGAAGCCTGATTCTCTGCTATGACATGAAGACAGATTCTGTGTTGACATAAGGCCAGATTCTCTGTTACGGGACCTCTCTCCTCTGACTGGGTGCCTGGGCCTAAATGTGTGACAGTGGCCTATTCCAGTGGTGGGTGACGTTAAGCCTGATTCTCTGCTATGACATGAAGACAGATTCTGTGCTGACATCAGGCCAGATTCTCTGTTACGGGACCTCTCTCCTCTGCCTGGGTGCCTGGGCCTAAATGTGTGACAGTGGCCTGTTCCAGTGGTGGGTGACGTGAAGCCTGATTCTCTGCTATGACATGAATACAGATTCTGCGCTGACATAAGGCCAGATTCTCTGTTACGGGACCGCTCTCCTCTGTCTGGGTGCCGGGGCCTAAATGTGTGACAGTGGCCTGTTCCAGTGGTGGGTGACGTGAAGCCTGATTCTCTGCTATGACATGAAGACTGATTCTGCGCTGACATAAGGCCAGATTCTCTGTTACGGGACCTCTCTCCTCTGCCTGGGTGCCTGGGCCTAAATGTGTGACAGTGGCCTGTTCCAGTGGTGGGTGACATGAAGCCTGATTCTCTGTTATGACATGAAGACAGATTCTGTGCTGACATCAAGCCAGATTCTCTGTTACGGGACCTCTCTCCTCTGACTGGGTGCCTGGGCCTAAATGTGTGACAGTGGCCTGTTCCAGTGGTGGGTGACGTGAAGCCTGATTCTCTGCTATGACATGAAGACAGATTCTGCGCTGACATAAGGCCAGATTCTCTGTTACGGGACCGCTCTCCTCTGTCTGGGTGCCGGGGCCTAAATGTGTGACAGTGGCCTGTTCCAGTGGTGGGTGACGTGAAGCCTGATTCTCTGCTATGACATGAAGACAGATTCTGTGCTGACATGAAGCCAGATTCTCTGCTATGGCATGAAGAGACTGATTCTGTGCTGACATGAAGCCAGATTCTTTGCTATGGCATGAAGAGACTGATTCTCTGCTGACGTGAAACCAGATTCTCTGCTATGGGACCTCTGTCCAATTGATATTGGGTCATTTTTTTTTTATTTTTATTTTTTTAAATTCATTTCCCTATCCACATTTGTTTGCAGGGGATTTACCTACATGTTGCTGCCTTTTGCAGCCCTCTAGCTCTTTCCTGGGCTGTTTTACAGCCTTTTTAGTGCCGAAAAGTTCGGGTCCCCATTGACTTCAATGGGGTTCGGGTTCGGGACGAAGTTCGGATCGGGTTCGGATCCCGAACCCGAACATTTCCGGGAAGTTCGGCCGAACTTCTCGAACCCGAACATCCAGGTGTTCGCTCAACTCTAGTTAATGTTACCAGCAGCTAGCAGCCCGGGTCATGGAAGTTTAGTATTCATAGGGGGGTAGCTCCCCCAGAAGTGGTTGTTCGTTTATCATATCCCTGGGTGTTCCAGGTTATCCTCCCCTTCCCCCTAATTGGTAGCTTGGAATGGTAGGCGCCACGCAGGGTTAAATAGGGGTTGAGGCAGGGCTCTGCCTCTTCCTCTTCGGCACCAGCAGACAGCTCCCCACCCGCCCGCCCTGATTTTGGTTGAATTTTTACAAGTGTTGATGTTTCAATTTCAGGTATGATATTAAGTCACAGCGGAGGTCGGTGATCAAAGCAAAATGGAGAAGAAGGCGGGGTTGCCCACAGAGGGAGTCTGTGGGGCATACCGCTTCTGGAGACTCCAAATTTGTTGATGTTGGTTTGAGATATAAATAAAAGTTGGTTTGATAAAGAAATAAGTAATAAAGCTGTGACCGACACTCACCCAACAAAAGAAGGTTGTCATGTCATTATTCCTAGCTGCTAAGTGTTAAGTGGTACATTTGGTTCCATTCTCCACAGTCTAGAAATGCTGGCATTCAGGGCCAGGGATCGAGGGTGGCTAGGTGGGAATTTACGCTTTCTCTCAAATGTTTGTGAGATGGAGAGCTGAACGCTGCCGTGTGACATGGTTGAGATGCTTGGTGACGCAGGTGGTGGTGTTGGTGGTACATCCCATGTTTGCTGGGCGGCAGGTGCCAACGTTCCTCCAGAGGCGGAGGAAGAGGCCGAGGCTGCGTCAGCAGCAGAAGAGGCCGAGGTGGCAGCAGCAGAAGAGGTAGCAGGGGGAGCCTGAGTGACTTCCTTGTTTTTAAGGTGTTTACTCCACTGCAGTTCATGCTTTGCATGCAGGTGCCTGGTCATGCAGGTTGTGCTAAGGTTCAGAACGTTAATGCCTCGCTTCAGGCTCTGATGGCACAGCGTGCAAACCACTCGGGTCTTGTCGTCAGGACATTGTTTGAAGAAGTGCCATGCCAGGGAACTCCTTGAAGCTGCCTTTGGGGTGCTCGGTCCCAGATGGCGGCGGTCAGTAGCAGGTGGAGTCTCTTGGCGGCGGGTGTTCTGCTTTTGCCCACTGCTCCCTCTTTGTCTTTTGCTACGCTGTTGGCTCGGTCTCACCACTGCCTCTTCCTCCGAACTGTGAAAGTCAGTGGCACGACCTTCATTCCATGTGGGGTCTAGGACCGCATCGTCCCCTGAATCGTCTTCCTTCAGTCTTGATCCCTGACCTCCTGTTCAGTCTGCACACTGCAGAAAGACGCAGCAGTTGGCACCTGTGTTTCGTCATCATCAGAGAGGTGCTGAGGTGGTATTCCCATGTCCTCATCATTAGGAAACATAAGTGGTTGTGCGTTAGTGCATTCTATCTCTTCCACCCCTGGGGAAGGGCTAGGTGGATGCCCTTAGGAAACCCTGCCAGCAGAGTCTTCAAACAGCATAAGAGACTGCTGCATAACTTGAGGCTCAGACAGTTTCCCTGATATGCATGGGGGTGATGTGACAGACTGATGGGCTTGGTTTTCATGCGCCATCTGTGCGCTTTCTGCAGAAGACTGGGTGGGAGATAATGTGAACGTGCTGGATGCACTGTCGGCCACCCAATTGACTAATGCCTGTACCTGCTCAGGCCTTACCATCCTTAGAACGGCATTGGGCCCCACCAAATATCCCTGTAAATTCTGGCGGCTACTGGGACCTGAGGTAGTTGGTACACTAGGACGTGTGGCTGTGGCAGAACGGCCACGTCCTCTCCCAGCACCAGAGGGTCCACTAACACCACCACGACCATGTCCGCGTCCGTGTCCGCGTCCCTTACTAGATGTTTTCCTCATTGTTACCGTTCACCACAATAAGAAAAATATTATTCGGGCCAATGTATTGAATTCAAAATCAGGCCTTTTTTTACAGACACCTAACACTGTCTGGCTATCTATTTAGGTACCGTATTACACTAATACAGGCACACCAGTAACGACAGATTTAGCTGAATACAAATTTGAGGCCTATTATTGTGGCGCTGGGTGACAGGTATACGTTTACGGACAGAATTAGACTTGGATCTGCACGGTAGCGTGTGTGTGAAGTTCTTGAGAATGACCCTATCAGCACCTTGAATCTAATCTACCCTTTTAGGGATAGATTTAAAGTAGGCCTGATACAGCAGAAACCACTAATTTTGAGAATTGCAAAATTGGGAATTGTATTTCAACCCAGAACAAAAACTGTGCTTTGACGGACACTAAATAACTTGACCAGCTAAAGCAATAATGACAGATTTGGATGAATATAAATGTGAGGCCTATTTTTTAGGCGCTGGGTGACAGGCTCAACTTGCCCCTGATGTAGTATATGGCCAAAAAATAACCACACTATTGATGGTTAAATGCACTTGGTGGTAGCTTGTGCTGGCGCACCACAAGCCACAAAATGGCTGCCGAGCACCCCAGAAAAAAGTGACTGAAAAACGCTCTGGGCAGCCTAAAAACACTGAGCAATTGAATAGCAGCAGTACAATGATCCACAGCTGTAGATCGATCACTGAATGAAGTCTTTTGGAGGAGTTAATCTGCCTAATCTCGCCCTAACGTCGCAGCTGCAACCTCTCCCTACACTTGTATCAGCAGAGTGACGTGCAGCGCTACGTGACCCAAGCTTATATAGAGGCTGGGTCACATGCTGCACTGGCCAATCACAGCCATGCCAATAGTAGGCAAGGCTGTGGTGGCCTCTTGGGGCAAAGTAGTATGACGCTTGTTGATTGGCTGCTTTGCAGCCTTTCAAAAAGCGCCAAGAAAGCGCCGAACACCGAACTCGAACCCGGACTTTTATGAAAATGTTCGGGTTCGGGTCCGTGTCACGGACACCCCAAAATTCGGTACGAACCCGAACTATACAGTTCGGGTTCGCTCATCCCTAGTCTAGTGTGATTATTTTGGGAACTTCTGATCTTTGGTCTGAATTATTTGGGGTATGGACATCTGGGGTTAGAATTAGGTCTGGTGTATGAATTAATTATAGGGTTTGGGGGTTGTTTGTTGTTTACTTGTTTTTATTATTTTTTGATGACATAATTCCCAATTTTTTTTGTCTTCCAAGGGTTCTCCAATACTGACTTATGGTCATCTCTCAAGTTTATCTTAGAGCTCACCTCCCTCTACATAAACAGCACTCTTTCATGCCACCGTACACTTGTCTCTGGTGTCATACTCACTCCTGTCTGGGAATAGGGACCTAAAAACCGTCCAGAACGAGTCCCTTGTACAACAAGCAGCATTTCCTGCCACCTCATCAGTTCAGTTATGTCCATGTCGTGAAGCAGTGGTCACTCAAATGAGAAAAAATGTCAAATAGAAAGCTTACTCTGCCACGAGATGGCGATGCTATTTGGGTCTAGATGTGGCCACCCAGTGGTTGTGCCGTGAGCTGCGGCCTGTCGAGGATTTTGCTGGCATGTCTCAATATCGTATTCAATTAGTATTGCTTGAAACTGGATTTGAGCTAAGGCAAGGGCGGACGCATCTGTATGTACTCCATCTAATGATTGATAGAGACAGGATGATGGGAGTCATTCTGCAGTAAGCACATTCTGGAAAATGTCGTTTCCTGCACACTAATCTACTTGCAGGATAGCAGGCTGAACTAGATGGACAGATGTCTTTTTTCAGCCTTATAAACTATGTTATTAATGAGCCATAGGTCTAAGCCCACAAGCGCTAAAACTACAAGACTGGAAACATGTGCTGCGCCTTCAACGCGAATCTCTCACATATCTGTGTTTGATACGTAATTAAAGGTTAAAAGCTCATTTCTCCGCACAGGAAGGAGGCGAGACGTCTAACCTTCCCTTCCCGTCACAATCAATACTTTAAAAAAATAATAAAATGAATAACTTGTCTTCATTTCATATATGTGTAACACTTATCTACTATCTACATATTTGATGTTTTCAAGATGCTTGCTGTCAGTGAATAGAATCGTTCAAAGCCTGGGAACCTGCTCTGCACATTTGTTACAAAGTGTACGTGAGTTAAAGTAGCAGCTCAAATCTCTCATGGATCTTAGCTACGCTGATACATTGTAACAAGGCCTTTGGATGTTTGAGCAGGACTAAGGCCCCTTTCACACGGGCGAGTTTTCCGCGTGGATGCGATGCGTGAGTTGAACGCATTGCACCCGCACTGAATCCTGACCCATTCATTTCTATGGGGCTGTGCACACGAGCGGTGATTTTCACGCATCACTTGTGCGTTGCGTGAAAATCGCAGCATGCTCCTCTTTGTGCATTTTTCACGTAACGCAGGCCCCATAGAAATGAATGGGGTTGCGTGAAAATCGCAAGCATCCGCAAGCAAGTGCGGATGCGGTGCGATTTTCACGCACGATTGCTAGGAGACGATCGGGATGGAGACCCGATCATTATTATTTTCCCTTATAACATGGTTATAAGGGAAAATAATAGCATTCTGAATACAGAATGCATAGTACAATAGCGCTGGAGGGGTTAAAAAAATAAAAATTAAAATTAAAATTAAACTCACCTTAGTCCACTTGAGCGCGCAGTCGGCATCTCTTCTGTCTCCTTCTTTGCTGATTGCAGGAAAAGGACCTGTGGTGACGTCACTCCGGTCATCACATGATCCATCACATGATCTTTTACCATGGTGATGGATCATGTGATGGACCATGTGATGACCGGAGTGACGTCACCACAGGTCCTTTTCCTGCAATCAGCAAAGAGGGAGACAGAAGAGAAGCCGGCTGCGCGATCAAGTGGACTAAGGTGAGTTTAATTATTTTTATATTTTTTTAACCCCTTCAGCCCTATTTTACTATGCATTCTGTATTCAGAATGATATTATTTTCCCTTATAATCATGTTATAAGGGAAAATAATACAATCTACAGAACACTGATCATGCGCTATTTTTCTCACGCGAGTGCAAAACGTATTACAATGTTTTGCACTCGCGCGGAAAAATCGCGCATGTTCCCAGTCACTAATTCATTTATAAACCAGATGCTAATGCAGTTATAAAATTCTATTAGAAATAATATAGGAACATCACTACTAGAGATGAGCGAATTACATATTTTAAAATGCGTTTGCTCTTCATTTGGTGGTAAAAGCAGAATTGCGTTATGGATTCCGTTACCACAGACCATAACGCAATTCTATTCTAGGTGGTAACGGAATCCATAACGCAATTCTGCTTTTACCACCAAACGAAGCGCAAATGAATTTCATAACATGAAATTCGCTCATCCCTAATCACCACATAGAGTTATAGGACAAGATGTTTCAGAATTGTTATCACTTGGGGAACATAAGGTGACAGCGTCTCCTTAAATGAAAAGGCAGAGACGCATTGTTTGCCGTGGAACCCCACACTCCTTGATTCGTGGATATGATGACCGCCGTTTCCCTCAGACAATAGAAATCTCCTACAAGGGCTTGTCCTAAATGTAAGACTCTGACCATAGAATAGCAGACCAGATTCACAGAGCCTGCCATGGTGGTACCAGTAGAACTAGAAAGTGAGGCTCACTCATAAGACCCATAGATTTTATTAGCATTGTGAGGAATATGGATTATCATTTATTGGCAGCCCTGATTGTCATTTGATTCACCTTCTGTACAGTCTGTACATGCAAAATATTTTCTCACCCCCCAGCCATCTTATGTCAGCTAGCAAGGGAGGAAGCCCCAGGGGTCCAGGCTTCAAGGAGGCCCCAGGTGGATAAAGTCACACCTCAACCAGCCAGGTTGGAGGCAAGCTAATCGTGCAGGAAAACCCTCAGCAGGAGGTCTCAGCCCTTGCCCAGGATCAATGATACCTCCCAGACATGTTGGCACCTACATTTCATAAGGAATTGCGAATCGTCCGTCCACCTCAGGCATAATTCGGTTATCTTTTTGCTATCCTGGGGCAAAGCCAAACATCCACGGGGTCCTGGCTTGAGGCTAGGATGCCCGGGAGGGGAGATATACATATCTCCCTGCAGAAACCAAATAACGGTACCATGCTTGGACTCTTGTTGTAGCTGGAACCCAGGCGGATCAATTGGACCCGGAACCATCTTCCTGCAACATTCTGGTCTGGGGCTATGAGCCCTAAGGGGTTTTATGGGTCATTTGCTGCCAGCACCAGAGAAGTAGGGGTGGACCCTTCCCAGAGGAGGAGAGGGGAGCGGCCAGCTACAGGACATAAGCCCATGCAAGCCAGCAGGCGGTGTCTTTTCTGAAAGGGGGTCACATCGTGCCAATGTGTTTGGAGAGACCGGGAACCAGCTGACATCACTCCCCCCTCCTATTCCACCTCATAACCCAAACAAACTTTCATCTACCCGGTAACTGACTTTTTCTCTGCTTAAGGCCTCATGCACACGACCGTTGTGTGCATCCGTGTCCGTTGTTCCGTTCTCCGCGATTTTCTGCGGACCCATTGACTTTCAATGGGTCAGTTGAAAACTCGGAAAATGCACCGTTTGTCATCCGCGTCCGTGATCCGTGGTTCCAGTCCGTCAAAAAAATATGACCTGTCCTATTTTTTTCCCGGACAACGGTTTGCGGACCCATTTAAGTCAATGGGTCCGCAAAAAACGCGGATGCACATTGGAAGCCTTCCGTATGTCATCCGCGTCCGTTTTCTTTTGCGGATCTGTTGTCTGGCAACCTGTCTCCAAGTCCTTTTGGCAATAAAAACAAAACACATATTTTTTCCCTGTCATAATTTGGCAAGTTTACTGTACCAACTAAAAATGCTAAAATGGAATGTGGACAAACTTATCACTCGGGTCCATGAAAGGCCCGAGCTGTGGGACACACGGTCCCCTGTGTATCTGGACCGTGTGCGGAAGGAAGTTTTGTGGGAGAAAGTGGCCCGTCGCTTAAAGCCGCGCGAATGGGATAAAGCGGATCACCGAGGTCGTGCAGAATTAGGTACGTGCAATGTCGTTTTGTGGTTCGGTCCTTGTGTTGTCCCTTATGATATAGAAAAGTACTTCAGTGACTTCAGAATCATGTTCCTTTTGTGGCCTGGCTTAATTGTGTAGTGCAGTGATGCTCAACCTGCGGCCCTCCAGCTGTTGTTAAACAACAACTCCCACCATGCCCTGCTGTAGCTGTAGGCCTGCTGGGAGTAGTCATTTTGCAACAGCTGGAGGGACGCACGTTGAGCATCCCTGCTCTAGTGGTATGTACATGTAGGGGCCTAACTATAGGGGAAGCAGGTGAAGCAGCTGCTTTTGGACCATGACCCTGAAGTGGGCCATCCTGGAGGAGTAGGAGGAGGAGGAGTAAAATACTTTGTCAGGGCCCCCTCAACAGTTTTAGCACATTTATATATACAGTAACAGTAAAGACAGTGTGTAAAACGGTAGAAACTGCGCCCTGGTATAAGAGAGTGTGTAGTGTCCCACTAGGTGAAGGTGGGCACTGCACAAAAGGGGTTAATGTGTCTTTATTACAGTTAATGTCATGTGTATGTATTTCCCTGTGTTAGCTGGGTGTCAGGCCTGTCAGGGTGTAGTTTAGCCTCCCAGACGTTAGAGGGAGCTAGAGAGCCCTAAGTATATATAGGAAGGCCCAGACAGGGGGGTGGTAGTTCATTCCAGGGGACTAGAGGAGTTACTTCGTCTTCCTGAAGCTCCTGAGGCTAGGATTAGCTCAGTTGAGACACCCCAGTAGCAGGACAGAACCTCCTGGGAGAAACCCACAGTCCTTCACCAGTCAAGTCAGGATATTTCCAGTCAAGATAAGTAAACTAATAGGCAGAGGAACTAGACTGTGGGTAATTAGGGGTTAACCCCACTTGAGGGAAGGGCACACAGTCAGGCCTACTAAAACCATCAACCTTTAAATAAGAGACTGACAACTGAATTCCTTTTAATGCTGGGTGATGATCGGCCACAGCTTTCTTTATTTAACAATAACATCATAACTGTCAATGGCGCAGTATGCCAGCCGCTGGCCTCCCAGCGGGCAAGTCTGCCATGTGCCATAACCACTTCCAAATATACCGCCAGCTGTGACTTGTATACATATTCTTATTCTCAAAATATTCTTCATCTTTTTTTTTCTTTTTTTTTATATATATATATTTTTTTTAAAACAAAAAAAACAAATGAGGATAACTCGGACCCAGTCCAACAACCACCCCCAATTCACAGGGAGGGCGGGAGGGAACCAGCTCGTCCACCGTCAAGAGGAAGTAAAGAGGGGGAACCGTCGCTTATATAACCCTCCAGCACCGCCCCTTCCTCTGATGCAAACCAGGCCTGCTTACAATTTAACCCCTTCCACACTATAACCTCCCACCTGATCTCCAACTCCAACCACAGTCCTGACCCTTACACATTTGGGGCAAAGGGGATAGGGGAGACCCCCAGTCTCTAATCACCCTCCCTATGCTGTCGGGTGCTCGCCAGACTGTGGGTAATTAGGGGTTAACCCCACTTGAGGGAAGGGCACACAGTCAGGCCTACTAAAACCATCAACCTTTAAATAAGAGACTGACAACTGAATTCCTTTTAATGCTGGGTGATGATCGGCCACAGCTTTCTTTATTTAACAATAACATCATAACTGTCAATGGCGCAGTATGCCAGCCGCTGGCCTCCCAGCGGGCAAGTCTGCCATGTGTGCCATAACCACTTCCAAATATACCGCCACGGAGGAGACTCGTGCCTACACGGGGCTCCGACCACCACCCAGCAAAAACATGGCCTGTTCAATTCCATCCTGAATGCCCGAAAGGAATATATCTAGCCCTATATCATTAAGATGAACCCCGTCCGGCCTCATCAGCGCCCGGTTGTCACCTTCGAGCTGCCTGTGGTGAACAACTACTGAACCCCTAGAACGCACAAACCGAGAGATTCGAGCATTCACCGTCCGCCTGCCTTTTTCCAAAGCCTCACCATCCCGAGCCCCGTGCCAAACTACCCTCGGAACGATCTCCGACCACACTAACACCATTTCCCTAAAGAATGACGGAAAACGCTCCACATCTGAACGCATAAGCGTTAACAACTCCGCTACCCTCAAGTGGCACAGGTAGTTACCACCGGCGTGAACCACCAAGATTACCGGGCCTGCTGACCGCGTGTTAATCTCCACCACCTCCGTAAGCAACTGCGACCACCTCAGGCCCCGTACACCTCTCCACAAGACATCGATATTCCTGAATCCAAGATTGCGCCCGCCAGGCCGACCTTCAGCCCGCTGTGCCGCCCAGAACACGTAGGAATGTCCAACTATCCAAACTGTCGGACGCTCGGAACCTGAAAGACAATACTGTTAGAAAATTCCACCAACACAAACAATCATGACCCTTAATACAGATATTAAACCCATACTTCCTTCAAAACGGTACTAAAAGTATAATTAAAATGATATCATAAATGGACCCCAATGTAACTTCAAAGCAGCAATTCCGGCCGAACATAGCGCGCAAAGCATGCAGAACGCCAGCGACCAATCCGCATAACCTCAGCCTCCGGCAAACCAGCTCTAGCCGCCTCCGTAGCAGCACCAATGCGAAATGAATGGGTTCCGAACTCCTTCGGATCGGCCCCAACATCCACAAGGCACCGTTTAAAAACTGCCGTAAACTGGAACTTAGTAACCGGAGACCCATCCTCATGAGAAAAGAAATTAGCACCCTCGCGCCTCCTATTCCTAAATTCCGACACCAAACTAACGGGGCAAGCGGAACCCGGAACAGGGAGAAGCGGAATCCATGCCCCATAACCATATTGATCAGTCTTCGATCGACGAACCCTGATGCGCAGGGAGTCATTGGCTAAAACTACGTCCTGCTCCAACAAACCACCCGCCTTCTTAAGCGATGGAGCAAACAATTCCCCCACCCGCAAGGCGGCGAAGAAGGCAACGCTGAAACTGGCAGAAAACAAGGATCTCTCAAAAGCAGATTTACAGGCGCCAGCGCAACTGATAATAAGCCTGCGTATCCCGCGCCACATACTTCTTACGCCAACCACGCATAGCCTGACGGACCACAAAGTGTTTTGTCACATCCACCCAACCACATAACTTAAAAAAGAAAGCCACGCCCGACAAACGACGAAGGGCCACAGGAGCAGACACACCTAAACCATGCAAACGAAGCAACCATTCCACCGTGACCTCCAGCCGGATATCTTCACGTGTAGAAACGTCCCTGGACCCCACCATCGCCAACCACTCAGACCAGGCCTTACCATGTGATTGCCACGTAGCCGGGGAAACAGAGGAGCTAATAAGCGACATCAATCGTCCACCAGCCGCCACAGGAACGGAGGGCACTCCTTGCCAAACTTGTCCGCCCCCGGATGAAGTTCCCGGAAGACCTGCCAATGAAATCGAGAGAGAGCATCAGCGACCCTGTTATCCATCCCTGGAACATGGCGGGCCCGAAAGTAGATGTTATGCTCCAGGCATCGCAAAACCAAGTGGCGCAACAGAGACAAAACTGGAAGAGAAGAGGAGGACAAACGATTAATAACTTGAACTACACCCAGATTATCAGACCAAAAACAAACATGCTTATTGGATAACCTGCCCCCCCCAAATCTCTACTGCAACCACAATGGGAAAAAGCTCCAGTAACGTCAAATTCCTACAGTAAGAGGACTCCCGCCACGACTCCGGCCAAGGAGAAGCGCACCATTCATTACCTAATATGGTACCAAACCCACAAGATCCGGCCGCATCCGACCACAATGACAGCTCCGAACTCTTAATCTCCTTAGATATATAACAAGTATGACCATTATAGCTGACTAGAAAGGATCGCCACACACACAAATCCGACTTAAGGGACTTAGTCAACCGGATACGATGACCCGGGGCAGACACACCCCTAGTAGCCAATGACAACCGGCGAGAAAAAACGCGGCCCATGGGCATAACCCGGCATGTAAAACACCGCAACCTAGAAGAGAGACTGGAGTTGCTTCAACGTCACCTTCTTAACGGCCATAAAACCCTCATCAGCTCCAATAACCTACTAATTTGTCCCAGGCAATCGAAAAACCATAGCGACTGTATCAATTTCAATCCCCAAAAAAGACAAGCAAGTGACCGGGCCCTCAGATTTCTCAGCCGAGATAGGAACTCCAAACTGCGCCATACGCGCCAAAAACACCGACAACAAATACCTACAGCCCTCCCCACCGCCAGGGGGAAACAAACAGGAAGTCATCCAGATAATGTATTACTGATGACATACCCGATTCAAATCGCACCACCCACTCAGGAAAGAACTGAACAACTCAAAAATAGTGACACGAAATGGAGCATCCCATAGGCAAACAGGTGTCATAATAAAACTGATCCTCCCAAAAACCTCCCAGTAAATGAAAACAATCAGGATGCACAGGAAGGAGACGGAAAAGCCGATTCATATCAGACTTAGCTAAAAAAAAGCCCCCTTTCCTCCTCCCTAACCAAAGAAACCGCCTTGTCAAAAGAAACATAAGAAACTGATGCCTCTTCCTGAAGAATCTCATCGTTCACAGAGGAGCCCTTAGGGTGAGACAAGTGGTGAATCAAACAAAACTTCCCTGCCTCTTTTTCGGGACCACACCCCATGGTGAAACTCTCAGATTAGGAAACGGAATTGAAGGAAAAGGACCTTTAAGGCTCCATTCACACGTCCGTTTTTTCTTTCCTGATCTGTTCCGTTTTTCAGGAACAGATCAGGACCAGATCTGGACCCATTCATTTTCAATGGGTCCTGAAAAAAATCAGACATGAGCTGTCCGTTTTTTCCAGGACCCATTGAAAATGAATGGGTCCAGATCTGGTCCAGATCTGTCAGCAAAAAACGGAACAGATCAGGAAAGAAAAACGGACGTGTGAATGGAGCCTAATCCTTCCCAACTCTACCTCCTTACTTATCTTATCCCTCATTACTTCCGGGTGATCCCGAGCTGACCTCAAATTATCACTAAAAACAGGGGACCGAGTAAGTACAAACGGAATAAAGAAACCAAACAAAAAAACCAGAACAATCTGAGCAGCTGCCTGCTCATTGGGGTACCTGTCTAGCACGGGGACATCGCGTCCACGTTCACCGGGGTCCTTGCCATCGCTCTGGGAGGGCAACTTGGAAACCTGCCTCCCGTACACCTGACACCTGCATGGGGGCCTCCACACACTGAGCATTCGTGCTTAACCCCTTAAGGACACAGCCTTTTTACACCTTAGGACCAGACCATTTTTTGCAAATCTGACCAGAGGTCCCTTTAAGTGCTGATAACTTCGCTTTGACTTATTGACTTATTCAGGCCGTTCTGAGATTGTTTTTTCGTCACATATTGTACTTCATGACACTGGTAAAATGAAGTCAAAAAATTTTTTTTTTTTGCACCAAAAAAATACCTAATTTAACAAAAATTTTGAAAAATGTAGCAAATTTCAAAGTTTCAGTTTCTCTACTTCTGTAATACATAGTAATACCCCTAAAATTGTGATGACTTTACATTCCCCATATGTCTACTTCATGTTTGAATTGTTTGGGAATGATATTTTATTTTTTGGGGATGTTATAAGGCTTAGAAGTTTAGAAGCAAATCTTGAAATTTTTCAAGAAATTTACAAAAACTAAATTTTTAGGGACCAGTTCAGGTCTGAAGTCACTTTGCGAGGCTTACATAATAGAAACCACCCAAAAATGACCCCATCTAAGAAACTACACCCCTCAAGGTATTCAAAACTGATTTTTACATACGTCCGTTAACCCTTTAGGTGTTGCACAAGAGTTATTGGCAAATGGGATGAAATTTGTGAATTTCATTTTTTTGTCTAATTTTCCATTTTAACCCATTTTTTTCCACTAACAAAGCAAGGGTTAACAGCCAAACAAGACATGTATCTTTATTTCCCTGACTCTGCCGTTTACAGAAACACCCAATATGTGGCCGTAAACTACTGTACGGCCACACAGCGGGGCGTAGAGTGAAAGGTGCGCTGTATGGTTTTGGAGGGCTGATTTTTATGGACTGGTTTATTTACACCATGTCCCATTTGAAGCCCCCTGATGCACCCCTAGAGTAGAAACTCCCTAAAAGTGACCCCATCTAAGAAACTACACCCCTCAAGGTATTCAAAACTGATTTACATACGTCGTTAACCCTTTTAGGTGTTGCACAAGAGTTATTGCAAATGGGGATGAAATTTGAGAATTTCATTTTTTTGTCTAATTTTCCATTTTAACCCATTTTTTCCACTAACAAAGCAAGGGTTAACAGCCAAACAAGACTGTATCTTTATTGCCCTGACTCTGACGTTTACAGAAACACTAATATGTGGCCGTAAACTACTGTACGGCCACACAGCGGGGCGTAGAGGGAAAGGTGCGCCGTTTGGTTTTTGGAGGGCTGATTTTTATGGACTGGTTTATTTACACCATGTCCATTTGAAGCCCCCTGATGCACCCCTAGAGTAGAAACTCCCTAAAAGTGACCCCATCTAAGAAACTACACCCCTCAAGGTATTCAAAACTGATTTTACATACGTCGTTAACCCTTTAGGTGTTGCACAAGAGTTATTGGCAAATGGGGATGAAATTTGAGAATTTCATTTTTTTGTCTAATTTTCCATTTTAACCCATTTTTTCCACTAACAAAGCAAGGGTTAACAGCCAAACAAGACTGTATCTTTATTGCCCTGACTCTGCCGTTTACAGAAACACCCAATATGTGGCCATAAACTACTGTACGGCCACACAGCAGGGCGTAGAGGGAAAGGTGCGCCGTTTGGTTTTTGGAGGGCTGATTTTTATGGACTGGTTTATTTACACCATGTCCCATTTGAAGCCCCCTGATGCACCTCTAGAGTAGAAACTCCCTAAAAGTGACCCCATCTAAGAAACTACACCCCTCAAGGTATTCAAAACTGATTTTACATACGTCGTTAACCCTTTAGGTGTTGCACAAGAGTTATTGGCAAATGGGTTAAAATTTGAGAATTTCATTTTTTTTGTCTAATTTTCCATTTTAACCCATTTTTTTCCACTAACAAAGCAAGGGTTAACAGCCAAACAAGACTGTATCTTTATTGCCCTGACTCTGACGTTTACAGAAACACCCAATATGTGGCCGTAAACTACTGTACGGCCACACAGCGGGGCGTAGAGGGAAAGGTGCGCCGTTTGGTTTTTGGAGGGCTGATTTTTATGGACTGGTTTATTTACACCATGTCCCATTTGAAGCCCCCTGATGCACCCCTAGAGTAGAAACTCCCTAAAAGTGACCCCATCTAAGAAACTACACCCCTCAAGGTATTCAAAACTGATTTTACATACGTCGTTAACCCTTTAGGTGTTGCACAAGAGTTATTGGCAAATGGGGATGAAATTTGAGAATTTCATTTTTTTGTCTAATTTTCCATTTTAACCCATTTTTTCCACTAACAAAGCAAGGGTTAACAGCCAAACAAGACTGTATCTTTATTGCCCTGACTCTGCCGTTTACAGAAACACCCAATATGTGGCCATAAACTACTGTACGGCCACACAGCAGGGCGTAGAGGGAAAGGTGCGCCGTTTGGTTTTTGGAGGGCTGATTTTTATGGACTGGTTTATTTACACCATGTCCCATTTGAAGCCCCTGATGCACCTCTAGAGTAGAAACTCCCTAAAAGTGACCCCATCTAAGAAACTACACCCCTCAAGGTATTCAAAACTGATTTTACATACGTCGTTAACCCTTTAGGTGTTGCACAAGAGTTATTGGCAAATGGGGATGAAATTTGAAAATTTCATTTTTTTGCCTTATTTTCCATTTTAACCCATTTTTTCCACTAACAAAGCAAGGGTTAACAGCCAAACAAGACTGTATCTTTATTGCCCTGACTCTGCCGTTTACAGAAACACCCAATATGTGGCCATAAACTAATGTACGGCCACACAGCGGGGCGTAGAGTGAAAGGTGCGCCGTTTGGTTTTTGGAGGGCTGATTTTTACTGACCGGTTTATTTACACCGTGTCCTGTTTCAACCCCTCTGATGCACCCCTGGAGTAGAAACTCCCTAAAAGTGACCCCATTTTGGAAACTACGGGATAAGGTGGCATTTTTTTGGGGACTATTTTAGGGGTAAATATGATTTTTGGTTGCTCTATATTACATTTTTGTGAGGCAAGGTTACCAAAAATTTAAATTCTGAAATTTCATCTCCATTTGCCATTAACTGTTGAGGAACACCTAAAGGGTTAATAAAGTTTGTATAATCAGTTTTGAATACCTTGAGGGGTGTAGTTTCTTAGATGGGGTCAGTTTTGGGGAGTTTTTACTCTAGAGTGCATCAGGGGGGCTTCAAAAGGGACATGGTGTCAATAAAAAAGGCCATCAAAATCGGCCTTCCAGAAACCATGTCAGTCCTTTCCTTTTGCGGCCTCCCTTTTGCTGATACAGCAGTTTACGACCACAAATGTGGTTTTTCTGTAAACTGCAGTATCAGGGTAATAATTAAGTTTTGTTTGGTTGTTAACCCTTGTTTTGTTACCGGAAAAAACGGATTGAAATGGAAAAGTGCCAAAAATAGCGGTTTTGGCACCGTTTTTTTTTTTTTTTTAACCGTGTTAATCTGGGGGGTTAGGTAATGGGATATTTTTATAGAGGAGATTCTTACGGACGCGGCAATACCTAATAAGTCTACTTTTTTTTTACAATTATTTAGGTTTTTGACTATATTATCTTTTTTGATACAAATCTTTTTTTTGGGTATCTCTAAAGTCTAAGGGTCATTTTTTAATTTTTTTTTTATCCAATTATCTCATGTGGGGGCTCATTTTTCCGGGATGAGCGGACGGTTTTATTGGCACTATTTTGGGGGCTATATGACTTTTTGATCGCTTGCTATTAAACTTTTTATTATGTAAGGTGACAAAAACAAACTTTTTTTGCACCTTTTTTTTTTTTTTTTTTTTGACCGTGTTAATCTGGGGGGGTTGGTCATGGGGTAGTTTTATAGAGGAGATTATTACCGACGCGGCGATACCTAATATGTCTACTTTTAATAAATTATTTTAGTTTTTTTGGGTGTCTCAGGTCTGAGAACCATTTTTTTTTATCCGATGTCAGTGCTAAATTGGGATATAAATTTAGTACTCCATGGAAGTGTGATACTCCCTGAAGCAACCGTCAATGCAGAGGCCCGGATGATCGGGGCACGTGTCGCACTGAGTAGTCGTGTCCTTCCGTATCCCCCTCCTGCGACACACTCTGCACTTTTTTTGGGTTCGTCCCTTCTTTCCAGTATGGGGGACCACACCTGGAAAGTGTTGGCCAGGGACGATCCGGGCACCTACAGTTCCCGAGGTACTCCGGCCTGCTCTTTCCCGGTCCGAAAAGATCAGGGCCTTGAGGACTGCCTCATAGAACTGGAGGAATGTCCCTGTGCTGCCAGCGCTTCGGGATAGTACAAAAGAGTTGTACATGGCAACCTGCACCAAGTAGGCCGCAACTTTTTTGTACCATGCCCGGGTTTTGCGCATGGCATTATATGGCTTGAGGACTTGATCAGAGAGATCAACTCCTCCCATATACCGATTGTAGGCGACGATACAATCGGGCTTGAGGACCGTTGCCACGGTACCTCGCACAGGGACAGGGGTGATGCCGTTACCATGAATTGTGGACAGCATAAGGACATCCCTCTTGTCCTTATACCTGACCAGCAACAGGTTTCCAGTGGTAAGGGCAAGGGTCTCACCCCTGGGGATAGGTACCTGGAGGGGGTGGGCAGGGAGGCCGCGTTGATTTTTCCGCACGGTCCCACAAGCGGACGTGGATCTGGCGGCAAGGGACTGGAACAAGGGGGTACTGGTATAAAAGTTATCCACGTAAAGGTGGTAACCCTTATCCAGCAGTGGGTACATAAGGTCCCTCACAAGTTTCCTGGAAACACCCAGAGTGGGGGGACATTCTGGGGGTTGAATCCGGGAATCTCGCCCCTCGTACACACAAAATTTGTAAGTGTACCCTGAGGTACTCTCACAAATTTTGTATAGCTTTACGCCATACCTCGCCCGCTTGGAGGGCACATACTGGCGGAAAATGAGTCTCCCCTTGAACGCAATGAGAGACTCATCAACCGCGACCTCCCTTCCAGGTACATAGGCCTCCATGAATTTGGCCCCAAAGTGATCGATGACCGGCCGTATCTTATACAGACGGTCATGGGCAGGATCACCTCGGGGGGGACATGCTGCATTATCGGAATAATGCAGACATTTCCGGATGGCCTCAAACCGGGAGCGTGTCATGGCTGTACTGTAAAGTGGGGCCTGGTATAGGACGTCCCCACTCCAGTACAGCCTGACACTGGGTTTTTTGACCAGGCCCATATGCAGCACGAGGCCCCAAAATGTCCTCATTTCGGCTGCACTGACCGGCGTCCAGCCACCGGGCCTGGCCAAAAAGGAGCCCGGGTGTTGAGCGACGAACTGTTGGGCGTACAGATTCGTCTGCTCCACCATCAGATTTACCAGTGGGTCACTGAAAAAATGACAAAAAAAGTCATATTCAGTGTAGCCCACTGTGGAAATCTGGATTCCTGATTGGCCTACAAAATCAGGAATCACAGGCTCGTATCGCTCTGGGCTACACCAGACAAGTTCACCGGCAGGGGGCTCCGGTGGATTTAACTGGTGGGCCGGGAAACCAGTACGAGCCCTAGAGCTGCTCGTACTAGTGTGGGCCACAGGGTCCCTAACTTGGCAGTCCCCTTGCTCCGCCTGGCGGCGTCTCCGCCGCCTTGGGGGCTCATCATCATCGCTAGATGATGAGGAGGATGCGGATGACAACAGGAATGTGGGGTCATCCTCATCCTCACTGGGACTCTCGGAGTCGGAGGCAAGCTGGGAGTATGCCTCCTCGGCCGAGAACGTCCGGCGGGCCATAGGGGAGTGTGTGTCTGCGTGTATATGTGCGTTTGTGTAACTCTTTATTTTGTGTGCGTGTGTGTGGGGGCACGGGTGTTCACGAACTCACCCTAAAACTAACAGAAAAAAAATAAAATAAACTAACTAAAAAAAATGCAAAAAATGTGGGGAAAAAAAATCAAAACCGCTGATCAACCGTCCGAAGTTGATCAGCGGTGGGGTGTGCGATGCGCTAACAGTGGCCGGACACTAAGTGCCGGCCACAATCAGCGTACACAAAAAAAAAAAATGCACCCCAAAAAAGGTGGGGGGGGGGGGCAGGGGGAAGGGGGGGCAAGTGGCAGCACCCCTGGGGGGTCTAGGGTCACACAGCTGTGCTGTGGACCCCAGACACCCTAACTTAGGGTGATGCAATAAAAGTTAGAAAAGTTCAAAAACTAACTTTCCCTTTTTTTCCCCTGCCTAAACCAAACTTTCCCTATGCTGTCCCTATGTACCTGATGGGGGGTGCTGGGGCACAGATCGGGTCCTGGGGGCACAGATCGGGTCCTGGGGGTGCTGGCAGACACACGTGCAGGCAGCTCCTCTCTCCTCCGGCTCCGGAACACAAAAGGAGGAAGAGAGGAGCGCCTGCCTCTTTTGAATTTGTCGCCGGACCGCCCACAGACCAATCAGGAAGCGATCCTGAGTGGTGATGTCACCATCACCACTCAGGATCGCTGGATGGTGATTGGTGGGGTGAAATCACACCACCATCACCATCCTGTTCCGGGTTATCGGGTCTTCAGAGACCCGAACAACCCGGAAACGCAGAAAACCGCAGGTCTGAATTGACCTGCGGTTTTCTGCGATCGCATACATGGGGGGGTCACCGGACCCCCCGGCGCATTTGCCCCAAGTGCCTGCTCAATGATTTGAGCAGGCACGGGGTTCCGATCACCGCCCGCCGCGCGGCCGTGATCGAAAATACACAGGGCGTACATGTACGCCCTGTGTCCTTAAGTACCAGGGCACAAGGGCGTACCTGTACGCCCTATGTCCTTAAGAGGTTAAATCTGCACAAACCTGCATACTTGCAGTTACCCTCATTGAACGGCCAGCAGGCTCCTGGTCGTCTAACGGCCACCGCTGCCTGAACCTGGGCTGTCCCGGCACCAGCGGCCGCGCTCGGAAAGGGGTGTTGCTTCTGAGACAACATGAGCCGCAACCAAACATCCGTAGCCTTGACTCCCCAACCCACTTCAGGCCTAAGCGCGAAGCGTCTCCTAAACTCCTCATCATACCGCCACCACGCACTGCCCCCATGGGCCTTGTAGGCACTGTAAACCGTATCCACATAAATAAACAACTCGGAACACCGTTCCGGGTGCCGCTGACCCATAATACACCCCAAAACTGAAAAAGCCTGTAACCAATTACCTATCGTCTTAGCCACCCTCGGCCGCCGCTCATACGGCCTATCAAAAACCCGACGCTCCCTGTCTACCGTATGCTGGTCTATGGATATAAGCGACCAAATGTCTACATATTGATTAGACCAAATTTTTTCCCTAACCGCCTCCTCAACATGTGAACCCAAAGGACTAACCCCACAGAAAAAGGACTCTTTATGAACACCTGCGGATACTGAGGAGGGGGCCGAAGGGGTGGCTGGGACAGGGGGATCCTGCAACTTGTCTAACAAGGCCCGCATAAGTGACTCCATCCCCGCCACAGACCCACTTTCCCCCTATGCACCCGTAAACTGGAAATCACCAACCGAAGCATGAGGAACCACCGGAGAAGACGATACCACCGGAACCGCTTGACCTTGGACAACCGGATGAACCAGGCTCTGAGCCCTGGAAGTACAGCTAGGCACCGGCCTCGTTCGCCGATTACGAGAAACTCTGCCAGACTCCTCAGACGGACGCCTGCGATAAGGGCGCTCATCCCTGCTACCCTCCACTGAGGAAGAGGGAGAGACAGATACCTCCCTGCGCCTCCTCTGCCTGACTGCTGCCGGAACCGGTGACAATAGAGAGGGGGGAGGGGGGTGGGTAGTGGACATACCACAGGGGGCGGCCATAATCTCATTCACTGGCACACTAACTGGCTCCCCAGCTACAGGTGCCGCCAGTGCCACAGCCAGCCCCTGCCCCTCATTAACAGGGGGGAAAAGATTCCTCCACAATCGCGCTCTCTCGGGCTCCCATTCCCCTGCACACACTCTGCACACTGCCGGCCAGAATCGCACTTCCGGGAGACTGAGGAAGGGGAGGAGCCACAGCACTGCGCTGCGCCCGCCCATCCACAACCCGTCCACAGGAGCGGCCCGGCCTGGAACCGCGCCCGGAGCGAGCAGGTAACTGCGCAAGGGGAGAACCCAGGGAACGGCTGCGGCGGGAGGTAAGAGGCAATGTGGGGCTATGGCCAAGACGCGCTGGGGGGCGGGAACGCCGTGCGGACCGCCGATCCCCCACATAACTCCCAGAGCTACCGGCAGGAGCCGGGAGCTCAGTGACAGCAGCAGGCATAGGGGCCGGAGTGGAGGAAGGCAGAGGGGAATGCAAGCTGCCCATAAAACCACGCAGCCATCCCTCTCCTTCCTCTTGAACACGCGCCAGGAGGTATTCCCACAGGGCAACATCTCCCACGGACATGATGGTGGCAAGGAGGGTACCGCAACCAGCTCGTCCACTGTCAAGAGGAAGTAAAGAGGGGGAACCGTCGCTTATATAACCCTCCAGCACCGCCCCTTCCTCTGATGCAAACCAGGCCTGCTTACAATTTAACCCCTTCCACACTATAACCTCCCACCTGATCTCCAACTCCAACCACAGTCCTGACCCTTACACATTTGGGGCAAAGGGGATAGGGGAGACCCCCAGTCTCTAATCACCCTCCCTATGCTGTCGGGTGCTCGCCAGAAAGCAAAGCAAGGATTTAATACGGGAGGAAGATATATTTTACCAACGATTTAAGCCACCATTTAGGCATCTGGGCCTTGGGATTGAAACCAGACAGGAGTTCTAAAAGAACAGTGTACACTATTTCCGAGGAAAGGTACAACCTGATTCTGAGTGTGTTGTGGATTTACCCTCTGAGTATCTTGCATGATCAATACCTGCCATCTTGTGCAATAAGCCTGCTTGTGAAGCTTGTAATATAAAGGACTGTATAACTACCTTGCTGTACAAAGTTGGACTGTTAAGTAAAGCAACGTTTGGTTCACTATACCACCTGTGTACCTCACTTATTCCAACTATAAATCGGTGTGCCACCGTTACAGGCACTGGCGTCACGAATCCAAAAGGGACCTTGCTTCAGGCACTCAAAATACCTGTAACATCCAGGGCACCTCATCCACCATCAGGCCTGGTCCCTACATACCGAGTGTGCCCCAGAGGAACTGTGTCTACCTCTCCTTCACTGCCACATGCCTGCCCAGGGTTCTCCAATACAGTGAGTAACCCTCGATTGCCCATAACCGTGACCTCACTTCGCAATACCCTGCAGGTCTGGCGTGCTGCATAAATTGGCGTCACGAACAGGATTTACGGAATATTCCTGCGCCATTGCGGATATAAAACTGTGTGCTGAAAATTGCCTTAAAGTGACCAAGCCCTATTGTTTTATTAAAAATTGCTGAAGATAATATTTTCTGGACTGTTTGCTGCTTATTTGAGCCACCGCTTGCTGTCAGTGAATAGACAGCCATTTTGCCACTTAAACCTGAGGTGGATTGCAAGTGCGCCTGGTGAACCATTTGGCGCGAAAAAAGAGGACTTTGGCGCGAAAAGAACCAGGCGGGGTCATCACCCAGCCAGCAAGGAGGAAGAACGCCGCCTTCTCTGGAAGAAAAGGTGCCGCCTACCTGAGTCCCGGAGCTACGAGAGGCCGCGCCCACCTGCTGACGCTGTACGCTGGACGCTCAACGCCCGTAGCCACGCATCTCGCAAGACTTGGAGCGAGCACCACCGGAGTGAGTACCGACTTAAAACTTTGGCCGGCTCCCCTGATCACCTTACCGGAACCTTCCAGACCCCTGCCAGGGCACCGGAGGGACCCCCGTTAGTGACCGAAGACTTTTATGGAAAAAGGTTATTACCATTGCCGCTCCGGTCCGCTCCGCTACATTTATAGGGCCATACCCACCTAGCAACGCCATGTCCACACCTGAGGAAATCGGACAGGTGGCCCCAGTCATGCCTTCTGAAGTACCCATGGCCGACCCTAGGGCCCTTGCCGCCGCGGCACCGCCAAACCTGATGCCGCTGACTATGCCGTACTATTTTGGGGCCCCCTGGTTCCCACGTTATTCAGGGGAAGCCCATAAGTTAAAGGACTTTAGGGAGCAGATACTGGCCTTGTTCCGGCTTTATCCCATAACTGCCGAACAGCAAATGGAGATCCTCTTAGCTCAGTTAGAAGGGGCCGCCCGCCGGGAAGTCATGTCGTGGCCCTGCTCTGAGAAGAGTAGCCTGGAACAGATCTTTGATCGCTTGGGCACCACATTTGAGGCCAGAACGGTGTCAGAAGTTAAAATGCGTTTCTTCAGCAGAAAGCAGCAGCCTGGAGAGTCGCTCCGCGATTTTGCCCTGTCCTTACAAGAGACACTGAGAGCTGTAGTCCAAGTGGATCCTAAAGAAGCTGAGGACCAGGACCGGACTCTTAGAGAGCAATTTATTGCGGGCATAAGTACTGAGCATTTAAAGGGCCAGCTACGCATGTTGTCAGCTCAACACCCCCACTGTGCATTTCTGGACTTTAAGGAATTGGCCATCAGTATATTAGGCCAGAACCCTGCTCCAGGGCCAGCAGCCTCCTACGAACCCCAGGCTTGTCAGCCAAAGACTGTTAATGTGGGGTCTGCAGGGGTCAGTCAGGCCACCCAAGCTCCAGTCACAGATGTAGTGGCAGCACTCATGGAGCAAGTGAACTATCTTACTCTAAGTCTAGAGAAGGTGTGCAAGAAAATGGAGGAGTGGGAGAGACCATTGTTACTAGAAGATGAAGGTCTTTTTCCTCCAAGGCTCCCACCTGCATATGGAGATGTATACCCAAAAGAGCCTGATGGGTGACCGAGGTACCGGCCCAGAAGTAGAAAACAGCCTGTCTGCCACCACTGCAAGAAATATGGACATACTGAATCAATGTGCTGGCAGTTAAACGGACAACCCCTGAGGCAGAGGACCGCCCCTCGGGAGGTAGAACAGTAGGTCCAAAGGATCCAAGCTGGATGCCTAAGTATGTGGGATCCCGTCCAAAAATTAATATATGTATCAACGGGATATCCTTTGAAGCCCTGTTGGACACTGGGTCACAGGTCACCACCATTCAACGGCCTGCCTTTGACAAATTCTGGGATCCAAGTCTCCTCACCCAGCCACCAGAGTCCTGGCTAGATATCATTGCCAGCAACGGTGAGCCAGTGAAAGTGCATGGGTATTCGGAACCTACCCTTCAGGTGGGAGATGCCACCTTACCACAGCAAGGCGTGATTGTGGTGCAGGCAGGAGATAAAGGAGGACACCCTGTGATCCTAGGGACTAACGTTCTAAAAAATTGCTACTCCGAAGTACTTGAAGCATTGAATCAAACTATATCTTCAGCCTCACCTGCTTCCAGAAGAGTTATTCAAAAGACTATCAGTGTGCTGTGTGCTCAACAAAGGTTCGCCAACAAGAAAGGAGAAATTTGCACTGTCCGGATCCGGGATAACCGGCCGGTAATTCTGCCTCCAAATTCCCAGATCATCCTGTGGTGCCGTGCGGTGTTAGGGATCCAGGGCCAGGACTATCAAGCCCTAGTGGAACCTATCCCCTTTGAAAATCATCCCTTCGTACGGACAGCCAAGAGTCTGGTGACCGTGTCTCAAGGTAAAGTGCCAGTCCGTTTGATTAACTTTGGTGATCATCCCGTTACTCTCTTTAAACACTGCCCCGTTGCTCAGCTTTTTCAGGTGTCTTTCCAGGATGTGATCCGTCTGCCTGCCACGGAGGCGTTCCAGACTACACAGAGCAGCAGCACCCCTACGACATCCTGGTGGGAAGAACTACATGTGGGGAACGAATCCACCCCACAGGAGCAAATAGAGGGAGTCCTGAAGCTGGTGAAGGAGCACCACCAGGCTTTCAGCAAACACTCCACGGACTACGGAGAGGTCAGTGTAATCAAACACACCATACCCACTGGCTCTCATCCTCCTATTAAGGAGAGGCACAGACCCATACCACCTACTACCTATCAGTCTGTGAAAGAGATGATGAAAGAGATGAAAGACTCTAATATAATCCGGGACAGTCATAGTCCCTGGGCTGCGCCCCTAGTACTTGTCCGAAAGAAAGATGGCAGCATAAGGTTCTGCGTGGATTACAGAAAAATTAATCAAATCACCCACAAAGATGCATATCCATTGCCACGTATTGAAGAGTCCTTGACTGCCCTGGGGTCATCAGCCTATTACTCCACCTTGGACTTAACCAGTGGGTACTGGCAAGTACCCATGGCCCCAGAAGATCGAGAAAAGACCGCTTTCACTACACCTATGGGCCTGTTTGAATTCAATTATATGCCGTTTGGACTGTGTAATGCTCCAGGAACGTTCCAGAGGCTGATGGAACGTTGTTTAGGCCATAGGAATTTTGAGACTGTACTCTTATATCTGGATGACGTCATTGTATACTCTAAGACGTATGAGGACCATTTAAAGCACCTGGGTGAGGTGTTTCAAGTTCTTGCTAAATATGGCCTCAAAATCAAGCCATCCAAGTGCCACCTGCTGAAACCAGCGGTCAAATACCTTGGACACGTTGTCAGTGCCGAAGGAGTACAGCCTAATCCTGATAAACTTGCTGCTGTCCGCAACTGGCCTACTCTTATGACCGTGAAAGAGGTGAGAAGCTTTCTCAGTTTTGCGGGGTACTACAGGCGTTTCATCCCGCATTTCGCACAAATTGCGGATCCCATCCAGGAACTCCTGAGGGGGCATCCAAAGAAAAGCCCGAAAACTCCTATTCCTGTCTAATGGAACCAAGAATGAGAAATTGCCTTTCAACTCCTAAAGAAGAAGTTGACTGAACCCCCTGTTCTGGGTTACCCAGATTATCAGAAGCCATTCCACCTCTACACAGATGTCAGTAAAAGAGGCCTGGGGGCCGTGTTGGCTCAAGTGCAAGATAACAAAGAAAGGGTAATTGCCTACGCCAGCAGATCCCTGAAGGGAGCTGAAAAGAACGACCAGAACTACAGTTCTTTCAAGCTGGAATTTCTTGCCTTAGTGTGGGCTGTGACCGAAAAGTTTAAAGACTATCTCGCTGCCACACCATTTGTTGCCTTCACGGACAATAATCCCCTGGCACATCTGAATACAGCCAAACTAGGGGCACTGGAGCAAAGATGGGCCTCCCGCCTTGCCAACTATGACTTTGCTGTGAAATACCGGGCAGGCCGCTCCAATGATAATGCTGATGCTCTGTCGCGGCTTCCCACTATAGAGGCCCCAGATGAACTAAAAGATGCCTGGGAAGAAGTGGAAATGCCCGCGTTCTACAATATATTTGCCCAGCAGGATAATATCCGTACTGAAGATCTCCCTGCTGCTGATCCTCCCTCCTCAGATGGTCCTGAGTCCAGAGGCGATCAAGAAAGATGGATTAAGCTCCAGTCCGAAAGTAGAGTCCTCGGTGAACTGCTCGACTTCCTTACCAGTGGGAAAATCCCTGAGAGAATCCGCAGGAAGAGTGCAGACCCAGAACTAGTGAGACTGTGGAGACATCGCCATCAACTGTTCCTTCAAAGAGGCCTGTTGCTCAGAAGGAGTCTGGATCCAGTGTCCTGTGATAGAGTGTACCAAATTCTCCTGCCACGTCGGGATGCCAGCCTGGTACTGGATATGTACCACAACCAGTCCGGACATTTCGGTGTGCAAAAGACTGAGGCCACCATACGTAGAAGGTTCTATTGGATTGGGATGAGAGAAGATATCGAGAAATGGTGCCGAGAATGCACTGCCTGTGCTGTGGGGCGAACTGAACGCCATGACCAGAGGGCGCCTCTCCATCCTATTGTAAGTACAGCTCCTTTAGAACTTGTCGCTATTGATCACGTGAAGTTGGAACCGAGTCCCTCTGGGTATACGTATGCCATGACTATAATTGATCACTTCACTAAGTTTGTCGTAGCAGTGCCTGTGAAAGACCTGACAGCTAAGACTACAGCAGAGGCGTTCTGGAAGCATTTCCTGCTGCCCTACGGCTGCCCAGAAAGGATCCTCACCGACCAAGGGTCTGCGTTTTAGTCGCAGCTGTTCCATGAGATGTGCCTGCTGCATAACTGCCAGAAAGTCCGGACCACCGCCTATCATCCGCAAGGTAACGGACTCATGTGATCCTTTGAGCCTCCAAGGACTTATGTTTGTTTGCATTCTTATGGACTATCCTGGTTTATTGATACGCTGCACCAGGTCAGCGCCCCTGTTCCCTTCCATTATCCTGAGAGAAGAGAACGACGCCCCTTTTCACCATTCCTTCAGTTACAATGTTTGTTAATCTTTGTATTGTTGCTGTGATAATTTCCATGTATGCCGGTTCTCCATTTTGTCTTTCAGGCTGCAGTATCCAGCCGGGCAGGGCCCCTCCATGTTGCGCCGAGGATGGGCAACGTTATAGCGTGGTAGTATGTAGTGTCCCACTAGGTGAAGGTGGGCACTGCACAAAAGGGGTTAATGTGTCTTTATTACATTTAATGTCATGTGTATGTATTTCCCTGTGTTAGCTGGGTGTCAGGCCTGTCAGGGTGTAGTTTAGCCTCCCAGACGTTAGAGGGAGCTAGAGAGCCCTAGATATATATAGGAAGGCCCAGACAGGGGGGTGGTAGTTCATTCCAGGGGACTAGAGGAGTTACTTCGTCTTCCTGAAGCTCCTGAGGCTAGGATTAGCTCAGTTGAGACACCCCAGTAGCAGGACAGAACCTCCTGGGAGAAACCCACAGTCCTTCACCAGTCAAGTCAGGATATTTCCAGTCAAGATAAGTAACACTAATAGGCAGAGGAACTAGAAAGCAAAGCAAGGATTTAATACAGGAGAAAGATATATTTTACCAAGGATTTAAGCCACCATTTAGGCATCCGGGCCTTGGGATTGAAACCAGACAGGAGTTCTAAAAGAACAGTGTACACTATTTCCGAGGAAAGGTACAACCTGATTCTGAGTGTGTTGTGGATTTACCCTCTGAGTATCTTGCATGATCAATACCTGCCATCTTGTGCAATAATTCCTGCCCAGGGTTCTCCAATACAGTGAGCAACCCTCGATTGCCCATAACCGTGACCTCACTTCGCAATACCCTGCAGGTCTGGCGTGTTGCAAGTGCTCTTTACTAGCCACAGGACTGGGGGCGGCTTGAAAGGAAGGTGTTGCAAACAAATTACTGTGGTAGGGGGGCCTCCTTTTCAAATTTGTGATTGGGGCCAGTCATTTCTCTGTACGCCACTGTGTCCATGTTTTGTTCAATTTCCATGAACTTTTTACCACACCACACCATGTTTTAATGTCTGTTCAGACCTTACCTACAGGCCACAGTCGTAATGTATACCCTGCCTGTGTTTTTTCGGAAGTTTGGACACATGTGCCCTGTTGGAATTGATCATTAAACATCTGTCTACTTCCAATATCAGAAAGTAGACTTTTTTTTAAGTCAATCTACAAATAATTTCCTCCTTCCAGTAATTGACAAACATTATATAACACCCACAACTGCCTGACTGTACTATGTCCTGTCCAGTATCCCCTTTTGGTATTATTGTTAATTTTTTTGGAGCACTTTTGAATTTTAGTTTTTTAGTTTTTTTTCAAGCAAATATTGTTTAACATTTTTTGGTTGTTTTCACAGTTAAAAACACCAAGACGCGGTGGAATAGCTGCAGGGACCAGTTCCGGGGGGAGCTTAATGAAAAGAGCCGCAGTGGAGATGGTGCATCCAAAAAACGGCCATATATCTATACTGAACAACTACGCCCTGTGATGGAGTTGAGGCCATAAGTCTTCTTAATTTAACAATCAATGTATTGAACTGTATACACTCACCTAAAGAATTATTAGGAACACCTGTTCTATTTCTCATTAATGCAATGATCTAGTCAACCAATCACATGGCAGTTGCTTCAATGCATTTAGGGGGGTGCTCCTGGTCAAGACAATCTCCTGAACTCCAAACTGAATGTCAGAATGGGAAAGAAAGGTGATTTAAGCCATTTTGAGCGTGGCATGGTTGTTGGTGCCATGGAGGCACATTGGTTGAGCAGGCCAGATATAGAAGGACAGAATATCAGCACTTGGTTAGCTCCTGACCTACAAGTTTCTGATCAGGCTACCAACCATCACCCCAACAAATTTTTCCCATAACTTATGCTATTGGCACACAGTACAAAGCACCAGTTCATCAATGGTTAGTTTATGCTATGTGTCCTTTTTTAAAAGTTATGGTCTTTTTTGTTTTTGACCCCTTTTTGGATATATGTTGCCTGGCCTTATATATAGTAGGCATATATATTGTTTTTAAATTTAATAGGATTTTGTATGTTGGTTATGTTATTTTATAATACATATTTTAATTTTTTATCTAACTAAAGTACTGTGGACAATTTAGAAGACACGGACGATTCCGATTTGGGGGGTGAAGAAACGCCAGCCGTTTTTTCTCCGGAATCAAGCCCACAAGAAACTCCAGCAGTGGAGCCCACAGAACCACCCATGGCAACGAGCGGCGGGGAACAAGAAAGGCCCCAAACATCACAGCAGCCCAGGAGAAGGAGGAATGTCCGTCAGTCTGCCTCTGAGCTAGTAACTCGGGAAATGATAGATGCCCGAGTTATCGAGTTCCTAGCTCAGAGGAGGACTGATGGACAAGAAGAAACAATGTTGAGAGGGCTTGCGCCACTTATGAGGCATGTGCCCCAAGAAAGCCATCATCATTGTGTGGCCTCCATTGCACTTGTTTTAAAAATGTATTCGATCCCATACCAGGGAGACATACATTTTGATATAAACAAGTTGCTCCAAAAAGTAATGATGGCTTCCACTCAGCAGCCTACCAGCTTCCAACAGGCTACATATACACCCCATGGTCCACCTTTGCCCGGACCAACTTTCCAGGGGTCCCAAGACCGCAACCCTCCCCTTGCCCAGTCCATGAATATGGGCATGTATTCTGCTGGTGGACCAGATCCGGCACAGGTACGCCCAGGATCTTCTTACGCCCCTGGTTCTTTCACTAGAGACTTATTTGATATGTAAATGTTAAATTTTTTGAAAAAAACATTTATTAGCATTTTAATTATTCCTCAAAAATAAGGTTATTTATGAATGGATGATTTCTTTGGTTACAGTAAAATTTTTAAATAAAGCAAGTGGCTTATGTTCTTTTTATTCTACAACACATTAGAACACTTCTACCATTTTTGTCACAACAGATACACACACAATACTTTAGGTATGCACACTTTATTAGGCTACATAATTGGTTCATAATTAATATTTTAATGAGGTATTAGAAGGTTTTTGGAAGCATATTTAAAAATCAAACATTATGTTTTAAAAAGTAGTTCAACATAAGAATCTTTATTAATAAGTTTATGGATTTTAAAATGTGGGATCCAAAAAACTCTGCCCGCAAGCCCACGTCAAGGGTCCTCAGTCTCTTGCGAGTCCCTACACTCAACTACCACAGTAAATTTTAATAATCTATCTACAAAATAATAAACAACTAAAGAGCCCAGAAGATTTCAAAAATTGCCACGAATAGAGTCCCTCTGCCATGGCAAGGACCCCTCTGGGCTGTAAAAGTAGTCTGCATAGAGTTCCTGAACTGCAATGCCTGCAGTCCCAGGTCGTCTATGCAGGGTCCTTTCCAAACCCAAATCTGATGATGTAGGAAGATCATCCATGTCAACAGAAGAGGAAGCCTCGTGAATCCTGGTGAAGTTGTGTAGAACAACACAAGCTTAAATCACCAGGGTAGCATTCTCCAGAGCCATCTGTATGGATGACAAAAACACCCTCCACTTGCTAGAGAGTATCCCGAAAGCGCACTCAACATACCGACGGGCACGAGTCAACTGGTAGTTGAAAATGCGCCTCCTGACATCCAAACCACGCTTTGGAAAGGGCCGCATAACATGGTGAGTTAATGCAAAGCCTTCATCCGCCACGATGACAAATGGAGCCGGCGGACCAGCAGATCAGGGCAGTCTTCTGGACTCGGGCAGGGCAAGCTGGTTGGCACGAAGCCACTCACCCATTCTAGAAGCACTAAAGATGCGAACATCCACAGTGTTTCCATAGGCCCCGATATCAACCATTATAAACCGGTAGTTACTGTCAGCAACAGCCATAAGCACTACCGAAAAATAGTGTTTATAATTGAAGAATCGGGACCCTGAGTGAGGAGGCTTCTTCACACGGATGTGCTTGCCATCCATTGCCCCGATGCAGTTTGGAAACTGCGCTGAAATTTGGAAGCCCTCAGCGATCCGAACCCAATCGTCCGCCTTGGGCTGCGGCATCACCGTCTCTCGGAGTTGCTGCCAGATGACAAGGCAAGTGTGACGTACAATCCGAGATATCGTCGAGGTTCCTAAAAGAAACTCAAAATGCAGGGATGCATCAACAGTCAGCAGCAAATCAAAGGGAACATCAGATACATGAATCACGTATAATGTTGCATACAAGACATGATTTTAAACACCCTATGTCAGTGGTGGCGAACCTATGTCATGGGTGCCAGAGGCGGCACTTAGGGCCCTGTCTGTGGGCACCTGCTCCATAGAAAAAGTCTATGGTTTACCAATATACCTTAGACTTTTCTTACCATTCATCAGCACAGGGCACACTATGAACAGGACAGGCAGCACTGAATGTAGACAGGCTATTATAGCTAAATGATAAAATTCTTGGAAGATAAACTATATTGGACTATAGTATTCAGGTTAAATTGCCGTGATGCCACTTTGCGATAAATACGTGGGTTTTGTGTTGAAGTTTGGGAACTCAGGCTGTAAACGTCTCGCCATCACTGCCCTATGTCCATTGTCGACTAAACCAAAAATAATAATTTGAATTTGTGTCTATGAGCAAAACACTCACAGCTATTGGGGTGTGGGCAGTACTACCACAACTAAGTTACAACAACTGCGTTTAGCCAGTTTGAAATGCTGAAAGTTCTGGGCAACTTCAGAATTATGTGAACACTATGCATGATGAGGACGTTAGCTGAAAATCTCAGGGGTTGGCAGCACCACAATCCCACAAAATAGGGTACAGACCGGTATATAGGCTTCGAGCCGGGTGGTGCACGCAGATAGGGATCCTGACTGAGGGTCCCAATTCTTCCAGACACTCCAATAATCTGCAGCACTCGCCAGTAGTTTGTGAAAAATTGTGATTTATTCACTCAGACAGGCAGGATATAGCCCGCTGTAACCTGGCTGACTGACTGAATAAATCACAATTTTTCACAAACTACTGGCGAGTGCTGCGGATTATTATTGGAGTGTCTCGAGGACGTAAGCTGAACACAAGTTTGAAACTTGCACAAAAGAATAGACAACCTTCAATATTGGGATGTTATGTGTCAGGGATTAACGGTTTAAAAACAAAACAAAAAAAACATTCCCACAAAACATTAGGGGCAAAGAAAGGTTACTTCAGCAAACAGTAGCACATGTCTCACAGCAGACATTTTCTAGCACATGTTCCTCCTGACGGAAGCCGTGCACATTACTGGTGAAACTTTAAATATAAAATATTGCTTACCTCAACGTGACGATGAGCCTTTCCTCAGGAGAAATTCTGCGCCTCATATTGGTGTCCATGAAGGTAAGTACAGTAAGTAGAGACGACAGCAAGCGATCAAATGTAGTGACTGACATCCGACAGAAGGAATAGAACTTCTCAGGGTGCAGGCGCAGATCTTTGTAGAGGGTATGAAAGTGTCCTTTCCGGTGACGTTGAGAAACAATCGGATGGACCCAAAATCGCCGCCTTCTACTAGGTTCCTCATCCAACAAAGGAGTGCGCTGTGCCCATCGCCGAGAAACAAGCCAATGCAGTAAGACCTCTTCCTCAGAGTCATCCGCCATGGTGATACAGCAAAGACAAGCAACCAAAAGAACCTCTGTACTCTGTGAAGACTACAGAAAATGGCCACAAAACCAAACTCAGGTGACCTGCATTTATACCAGTATCCTGTGTGGAGTTATTAAAATTAATTTTTTTTCACCATTCCTTGTTTTCTGATGGTCCGCAAAAAAAACGGACTCACGGAAGCACAACGGAAGAAAAAACGGACACAGATCACGGAACAACAGAACCCCGTTTTGCGGACCGTGAAAATATACTGTCGTGTGCATGAGGCCTAACCCTGTTGTACCTATATCACCTGTATCTGTAACCTCAGACCACTGTATATATTCTGTCCTTATAGTGTTATATCTAGTTTGCCCTTAAGGCAATTAAATATATAATTTAATCTTGTGCTGTCTTGTATCTCGATCACGAATCCCCGCGTCCGTGTTTCGGCCTTGTTATAAGCTACCGCGGGTTGGTTTCTCACCCTATATAATCCCATTAGCGGACCGGGTTTATATCAAACGAGAAGCTGGTGGCAGATTTTCCGGGCTGAGGAGGTGCTGTTTTCACTGCGGCAGTGACCAGGCTCTCTCAGCTTGTTGCCTCTCTGTGCCCGCGTGGACAGGGGGTGTCTGTGCAAACTGTACCAAGCTGACCTTACCAACTCCTCTGGAGGGCGTAACATCACGCTTTGGTAACAAGTGACCATACTGCGTCTCGTGAGCTCGACGTAGGTGACGTCAAGCGGGCACGAGGAGTGGTATCCGTCACAAGCATCATTTCTCCAATAAGGATCACATTATTCTTATCTTTCTTTATGTAATAGTCAACGAAATGTCTTTTTTCAGTCACATCTAAATCTACCCAACTGTCTAATTCTGAAGACCAACTTCTCAACCTGGTCAAGAAAAATAATACTCTGAGTTAGATCCTGTATTATACTCCAGAGCTGCACTCACTATTCTGCTGGTGGAGTCACTGTGTATATACATTACTTATCCTGTACTGATCCTGAGTTACATCCTGTATTATACTCCAGAGCTGCACTCACTATTCTGCTGCTGCAGTCACTGTGTACATACATTACATTACTTATCCTGTACTGATCCTGAGTTACATCCAGTATTATACTCCAGAGCTGTACTCACTATTCTGCTGGTGCAGTCACTGTGTACATACATTACTTATCCTGTACTGATCCTGAGTTACATCCGGTATTATACTCCAGAGCTGCACTCGCTATTCTGCTGGTGAAGTCACTGTGTACATACATTACATTACTTATCCTGTACTGAACATCCTGTATTATTCTCCAGAGCTGCACTCACTATTCTGCTGGTGCAGTCACTGTGTACATACATTACATTACTTATCCTGTACTGATTCTGAGTTACATCCTGTATTATACTCCAGAGCTGCACTCACTATTCTGCTGGTGCAGTCACTGTGTACATACATTACATTACTTATCCTGTACTGATCCTGGGTTACATCCTGTATTATACTCCAGAGCTGCACTCACTATTCTGCTGGTGCAGTCACTGTGTACATACATTACTTATCCTGTACTGATCCTGAGTTTTACAGCAAGACACGGAGGCTCATATTGCTTTCTCCTTCTTTACTGTCCACCAATAGCAGCAAAGGGAAAGAATTTACATACAGGAAACAACCATAGTAACCAAGGTCCCTCCCCTATAGCCCCTATAATAGGCCGCTCTTCCTCTGGACCTTCCTCTTTCTTTGCTGCTGCCACCAGTTAAGTGCACCTATAGATTATTTTGTCTTACTATAATGGTTGTGTATATGTGATTATCTTGTGCGCTGCTCTATACCAGGATGACTAACCCTTGCTGGCAGCGCTCCCTTGTGGGTTTCGGCCCTTTTGTTGCCGTTTACTTGTGCTTTATTTTCCCCTTTATTTATTTTCCTTCCGGTGCGTTTTTCCCCCCTTGCTGCGCTTCTGTGCACTCCTGTTACGGCACTTTCCTATTTACCTGACGGAGACCGCACACTGCGGCGTCTCCCCCTTTGCTCTACCTCCTCGGTCCCCATGCTTGTCTCGGCGGTCGAAGGCGGGGCCTTCCTCTCCACACTGCTGCGGCGCCATTCCTGAGGGCGCTTCCAATTGATCGGCCGGCCGCGAGATCTCGCGAGATCTCGGCGGCCATTTTACATGCTAATGTGCCGCGATTCTCGCGGGATTTAGACCGGCTTCCTTCCCTCTGCGCTTCCAGCCTCTGCACACTACTCCGGTCTCCGGCTCCTGCGCACTGCTCCGGTCTGCTACCCGTTTTGTGCGCTTGCTTCGTTATCTAGCTACATTCTTTTATCAGGTTTGACTATAGCTAGTTCCCCAGTGTGTTCCCTCTATCTGCCGGCCATTTTACAGGGGTACCATGTCTAACTCTGCCCAGACTCCCACCAGCAATGTTCCCCCCTCCTCTCCTGAGGGTCAGAGAACCACTGAGGTGGATGCACAGGCGCTTGCCCTGCAGCGCTCTGTGTCAGATGCCATCATGACAGCCATGGGCTCCATGTCTAATATATTATCTCAGAGCATTACTCAGGCACTATCTGCTCAGCCTTCTAGAGTAGCTCTGCAAGACTCTATGACCACACTGCAGCCTACCTTTACTGAACCTCCTGTACCACAGGAGACCTTGACTGGTGCGCATCCTGCCACCCAAGATAACGTGCATAGTTCACGTAAAAGGGCCTCATCACGCCAGGCAGAACGGGCGCGAACATGGAAGTGCGCTAGAGCACAATCCCCTAATGAGTCTGACTCTGACAGAGCATCGAACGAGGAGGCTTTTGCGGATGTTGATTATGAGTCAGAGGAGGATGTTGCTCCCCCAGTTCAGGGCCCCTCAGTCTCCGCTACTGCGGCCTCCTCTGCCAAGGACGTAGCGTCCTCCTCCGCCATTAACCGATCTGATGTACTGCTAGATTCTGCGGGTGAACCTATGTTCGATCCCGACACCTTGCATCACCCTCGATCGGCAGGGTGGCTTCCCACTGAACATGTGGGTAGTTATTTGGAGCACTGGGTGCGTCACCCTCTGAGCCGTGAAACACGGAATAAACTTAGGGCCGAGTGCCCCAGGCTACTAGTCCCCAACAAAGTATGTGACACTCCAGTTATGGATCCCAAAATGTCACAGTTCTTGGCCAAAACTGGTTGGAACCCCAAAAAGGGCCTGGACTCAGCTCTACGCAGCTGCCAGGATAAAGTATTAGATATCTTCGGCCCGCTGGCCAAGATTTTTGAACTAGCCGAGACTGCTAGGAATGAGGGCTCCCCGATTGACCCTGAAGAATTGCGGGGTTGGACCCAAAGGGCGATCTGCATAGCCGGAAACGCCAACACCTCTTTGGCAATCGAAAGGCGTAAAGCCATTTTATTCAAAATTGACCCCAAATTGTCTAATTTGACGCTCACAGAAGCTGGTAAGGACGCCCAGGGGCTCCTATTCGGCGAGTCCTTTATTAAGGATATGGGCCGATTTGTTGGTACCTTCACCGCGCTAGACAAGGCCCAGTCATCTATGTGCAGGGTATTCCAGGGATGGGTCTCTAATCGGGCCGGCAGTAGCAGAGGCCTCCTGTCCGGCCGTACAAACTTTCAGGCCCGTGGCGCAGGTAGAGGCTCCTTTGGACAGCGACCTCCCTTCCAGGAACAACGCAACCCCTCACCCTTCTTCTCGACCAGAGGAGGCCAGTGGTGATCTCGCTCCTTCAGAGGCAACCCCAACTCTCGCAGACCCTTTGGTAATGTCACAACCAGACAGCTGAGAAGCTCTGACAGAAACCGTTCAGAACCTCCTCCTTGAGTTTTCTTGTTTTGGTTTCAGTTCATCACCTCGTTAGCCTCTCTCAGCTGTCATGCAGTTGGACTGATTGCTTCCCTTTAAATTCCTCCCCATAATGCAGTAGTGTGCAGCTTATACAACTTCCTGGAGTGTGTGTGCATGCTGTTCCCAGTTCCTAGTTCCCAGTTCCCAGTTCCCAGTTCCTAGTTCCTAGTTCCCAGTTCCCAGTTCCCAGTTCCCAGTCGTCTGCAAGATAAGTGCTGTATATGTATTTGTGATTTTCTGTTTGCTGGATTCAGGTGACCCTGTCTCCCTCCGTGTCTGTGTAGGGAGCCGGTGGTCGTGTCTCCTCACTATTGTAGGGTCTTCAGGTGTTAGAAAGTCGAGGTACGTGGATATGCGACCATTCACCTTTGGGGTGTTCGCATAGGCTGAGCAGTCAGGGAGAGTCTGTCAGGTCCATGCAGGGCTCTCCCTTTTGTTCCTTAGTTGTGGATCCAGTGAGTCATTGATTATATTGCATTGTCTTGTTTCCTGTACACCATCCATGACATTATAAGCCGCCAAAACCGTCTCAAGCATGGATCCGGTTTCACTTTTGGCTGAACGTTTCCAGGGTCTTTCATTGGAGGTAGCTGATCTCCGTAAGACTTTTTCTCAGTTTCAAGTGACCGGTTCAGCTTGCGTTCATGGAGTTTGTTCTGAGCCTAAGATCTCGCTCCCGGATACGTTCTCCGGGGGTTGTGAGAATTTTGTGCGTTTTAGAGAGGCTTGCAAACTCCATTTTCGCCTTCTTCCCCATTCTTCTGGTGATGAGGAACGGAGGGTGGGGATCATTATATCGCTGCTCAGGGGTAACGCTCAGTCCTGGGCCTTTTCGCTGCCGAAGGGGCACGGCCCCTCCGTTCAGTGGATTAATTCTTTTTAGCCCTGGGTCAGATATATGATGATCCGGATCGTATTGCTCTGGCTGAGTCTAGACTACGTCTGTTATGCCAGGGTAAACAATCCGCAGAGATATACTGCTCAGAATTTCGGAGATGGGCAGCTGATACTGGTTGGAATGATGCTGCACTCCGAAGTCAATTTTGCCATGGTCTTTCAGAGGGATTGAAAGATGCATTTGCCTTTCATGAGAGACCTACCTCCTTGGATTCTGCTATGTCTCAGGCGGTTCGTATTGACAGGCGTCTTAGAGAGAGAGGAGAGATCTCTCCTTCCTGTCATACTCAGTCCCGGGACAATGCAGCGGTCTTATTCTGTGCGCAGGGGTCTCAGTCGCTGTCAGCCCCTTCTGAGCAGGAGCCCATGCAGCTGGGGTTGATTGCCTCTGACAGTAGAAGATTCAGCCCGCATGGGAGGGTTTGTTTTTGTTGTGGAGGTATAAATCATTTGGCAAATGTTTGTCCCTCTAGGAGATTCAGGCAGTCTTCTGGGAGTAATAAAGAAACAAAAAGGAAAAAATCTTTTAAAAATGTTCCGTCTGTTACTATTGGCAGGGTTGAGGCGGAAATTGAAGGTTTTCAGTTTGCTTGTAGTTCCCGTTTTGTCCTGCCTGCTAGGGTGGCGCTAGAGAGCAAGAGCATTTTTTGTGAGATTTTTGTGGATAGTGGAGCAGCTGTCAATCTCATTGATAATCAATTTGCAATAACTCATGGTTTCCAGGTATGCACTTTGGGAAAGGATATTCCTGTTTTTGCTATTGATTCCACTCCACTTTCTCAGAAATCATTAAAGGGCATAGTTCACAATATCCGTTTAATTGTGAGTGATGCTCATGTTGAGGATGTGTCATGTTTCGTCCTTAGCGGTTTGCCTACTCCTCTAGTGTTGGGGCTACCCTGGCTCACTAAACATAACCCCACCATTGATTGGCAAGCGAGGCAAATAAATGGTTGGAGTGACATTTGCAGAGAGAATTGCCTCATGACATCTGTTTCTGAGGTTTCTACTAAGACTGTACCACCTTTCCTCTCTGAATTTTCGGATGTCTTCTCTGAGAGTGGAGTTCAGGATTTGCCTCCGCACAGGGAGTACGATTGCCCTATTAATCTCATCCCAGGCGCCAAGCTGCCTAAATCTCGTTTATACAATCTTTCCCAACCTGAGAGGGTCGCTATGCGTGCTTATATCTCTGAGAGTCTGAGAAAAGGATACATACGACCCTCGAAGTCACCTGTTGCCGCTGGTTTTTTCTTTGTTAAGAAAAAAGATGGTTCTTTAAGACCTTGTCTGGATTTCAGGGAGCTGAACAGTATCACTATTCGTGACCCTTATCCGCTTCCTCTGATCCCGGACCTGTTTAACCAGGTTGTTGGGGCTAAAGTATTTTCCAAATTAGACCTAAGAGGGGCATACAACCTGGTCAGTGTCAGAGAAGGAGACGAATGGAAGACGGCTTTCAATACCCCTGAGGGCCATTTTGAGAATTTGGTTATGCCTTTTGGGTTGATGAATGCCCCAGCCGTTTTTCAGCATTTCGTGAACAGCATTTTTTATCATTTAATGGGAAAATTTGTATTAGTGTATTTGGATGACATTTTGATTTTTTCTCCTGATTTCAAAACTCATAAGGAACACCTACGTCAGGTCTTGCTCATCCTGCGGGAGAATAAATTATACGCGAAACTGGAAAAATGTGTGTTTGCGGTTCCAGAAATTCAATTTCTGGGGTTTCTTCTCTCCGCTTCTGGTTTTCGCATGGACCCCGAGAAGGTCCGCTCTGTGCTTGAGTGGGAGCTTCCTGAGAATCAGAAGGCGCTGATGCGTTTTTTGGGCTTTGCCAATTATTACAGGAAGTTTATTTTGAATTATTCCTCTGTTGTTAAACCACTCACTGATATGACAAGAAAGGGGGTAGATTTTTCTTCCTGGTCGGTAGAGGCGCGTAAGGCCTTTTCTAATATCAAGGAGAGTTTTGCTTCCGCTCCCATCCTGGTACAACCTGATATTTCTTTACCCTTCATAGTTTAGGTTGATGCTTCTGAGGTAGGGGTGGGTGCGGTCTTGTCTCAGGGTTCCTCTCCTGCCAAATGGCAACCGTGTGCCTTTTTCTCGAAGAAACTCTCCTCCGCAGAGAGAAATTATGATGTGGGAGATAGGGAATTGTTGGCCATCAAGTTGGCTTTTGAGGAATGGCGCCATTGGCTAGAGGGAGCCAGACACCCTATTACCGTGTTTACTGACCATAAAAATCTGGCCTACTTGGAGTCAGCCAAGCGTCTGAACCCGAGACAGGCCAGATGGTCTTTGTTCTTTTCAAGGTTTAATTTTGTTGTCACGTTCCGCCCTGGGGTTAAGAATGTGAAGGCTGATGCCCTGTCACGTTGTTTTCTGGGAGGTGGGAATTTTGAAGACCCGGGTCCCATTTTGGCTGAAGGTGTGGTGGTCTCTGCTCTTTTTCCTGAATTGGAGGCAGAGGTGCAGGCAGCCCAGTCAGAGGCTCCTGATCTTTGTCCTCCTGGGAGGTTGTTTGTGCCTCTCGCTTTGAGACACAAGATTTTTAAGGAACAACACGATACGGTCCTTGCTGGGCACCCGGGCGCAAGAGCCACACTGGATCTCATCGCTCGGAGATTCTGGAGGCCTGCGCTTCGTAAGTCGGTTGAGGGTTTTGTGGCAGCCTGCGAGACTTGCGCTCGTGCCAAAGTCCCTCATTCACGGCCATCAGGTCCTCTCCTTCCCTTACCCATTCCTTCCCGTCCTTAGACACATCTGTCCATGGACTTTATAACGGACCTGCCTCGTTCCTCGGGGAAGACTGTGATTCTGGTGGTGGTGGACCGTTTTAGCAAAATGGTGCATTTCATCCCTTTTCCTGGTTTGCCCAATGCTAAGACTCTGGCGCAGGCATTTATTGACCACATTGTCAAATTGCATGGTATTCCTTCAGACATAGTCTCTGATAGGGGCACGCAGTTTGTTTCCAGATTCTGGAAGGCTTTCTGTTCTCGCTTGGGGGTTCGGTTGTCATTCTCTTCTGCTTTCCACCCGCAGTCGAATGGCCAGACAGAGCGCGTCAATCAGAATCTGGAGACATATCTGCGCTGTTTTGTGGCGGAGAATCAGGAGGATTGGTGTTCTTTTTTGTCCCTTGCTGAGTTTGCTTTAAATAACCGTTGTCAGGAGTCCTCTGATAAGTCACCATTTTTTGGTGCATATGGGTTTCATCAGCAGTTTGGGACTTTCTCGGGAGAGGGGTCTTCTGGTTTACCTGATGAGGACAGATTCTCCTCGTCTTTGTCATCTATTTGGCAAAAGATTCAGGATAATCTAAAGAGCATGAGTGAGAGATATAAGCGTGTGGCAGATAGGAGACGTGTGCCTGGTCCGGACCTGAATGTTGGTGATCTGGTGTGGTTGTCTACCAAGAATATCAAATTGAAGGTTCCCTCCTGGAAGTTGGGTCCTAGGTTTATTGGGCCTTACAAGATCCTGTCTGTCATCAATCCTGTTGCCTACCGTCTTGATCTTCCTCAGACTTGGAAGATCCATAATGTTTTTCATAAGTCCTTATTGAAACCTTATGTTCAACCCATTGTACCCTCGCCTTTGCCTCCTCCTCCGATTATGGTTGATGGGAATCTTGAATTTCAGGTCTCTAGGATTGTGGATTCTCATCTTGTCCGCGGTTCTCTCCAGTACCTCGTTCATTGGTAAGGTTATGGTCCTGAGGAGAGGATGTGAGTCCCAGTGACGGACATTAAGGCCACTCGTCTCATCAGGGCTTTCCATAGGTCCCATCCTGAGAAGGTGGGCCCTGAGTGTCCGGAGTCCACTCGTAGAGGGAGGGGTACTGTCACAACAAGACAGCTGAGAAGCTCTGACAGAAACCGTTCAGAACCTCCTCCTTGAGTTTTCTTGTTTTGGTTTCAGTTCCTCACCTCGTTAGCCTATCTCAGCTGTCATGCAGTTGGACTGATTGCTTCCCTTTAAATTCCTCCCCATAATGCAGTAGTGTGCGGCTTATACAACTTCCTGGAGTGTGTGTGCATGCTGTTCCTAGTTCCCAGTTCCTAGTTCCCAGTTCCCAGTTCCCAGTTCCTAGTTCCTAGTTCCCAGTTCCTAGTTCCCAGTTCCCAGTCGTCTGCAAGATAAGTGCTGTATATGTATTTGTGATTTCCTGTTTGCTGGATCCAGGTGACCCTGTCTCCCTCCGTGTCTGTGTAGGGAGCCGGTGGTCGTGTCCCCTCACTATTGTAGGGTCTTCAGGTGTTAGAAAGTCGAGGTACGTGGATATGCGACCATTCATTTTCGGGGTGTTCGCATAGGCTGAGCAGTCAGGGAGAGTCTGTCAGGTCCATGCAGGGCTCTCCCTTTTGTTCCTTAGTTGTGGATCCAGTGAGTCATTGATTATATTGCATTGTCTTGTTTCCTGTACACCATCCGTGACAGGTAAGTCTTCCCCAGATTGGGGATTCTATGGTCCCTTGTGTAGGGGGCAGACTCCAACTTTTTTCTCATGCTTGGGGCCTCATCACATCAGATCCATGGGTACTGACCACAGACAGGGGCTTCCACATAGAGCTCACGGGGTCCCCGTACCTGGTTCCCTCCCCCCCGCCTATACCGCTTTCGCGCCCAGATTGCGCACTAGTAGACACGGAGCTATTCTCTCTCCTACAAAAACAGGCGATAGAGCCGGCCCCTCCTTCAGAGGCGGGGTGTCATCAGCAACATATTCCTCGTTCAGAAAAAAGGGGGTCAGATGAGACCGGTCATCAACCTTCGTGCTCTGAATACGGTGGTACGCTACCGTCATTTCAAGATGGAGGGGATTCACCTCCTTCGGGACCTATTGACTCCTGGGGACTGGATGGTAAAACTGGATCTAAAGGATGCTTACCTGACGGTGCCAGTGGCCAATTGTTCCAGGGATCTCCTCCGGTTCTGGTGGAGAGGAGAGATCTGGAGGTTCACCTGTCTCCCATTCGGGCTGTCTTCAGCTCCTTGGTGCTTCACCAAGCTGCTGCGTCCAGTCGTATCGTGGTTAAGGAGTCGTGGCGTACGCCTCATCGTTTACCTGGACGACATCCTCCTGATGCACGAGTCCAGTGTGGGTCTGCTAGAACATCTGAAGTGGACAGCGGACTTACTAACAGGCCTCTGTTTCCTCCTCAACACGGAGAAATCATGCCTCATCCCATCGCAGCGGATCGAATTCCTGGGCTTCATGGTGTATTCGATCACGGAATCCCTCAGTCTTCCGATGACGAAGTTGCGTGCGATCTGCAAGGAGTTGAAGCATGCTCTTCTCATTCCTCACCTCTCGTTACGTCACCTGGCCCGCATCATCGGGCTGTTAGCATCATCGATTCAAGCCGTGTTTACGGCCCCATTGCACTACCGTGATCTCCAGCGACTGAAGATCGCACATCTTCGGACCGGTGCCTCCTTTGCGGACGTGGTGATCTTGGACATGGAAGCCCGAGAGGAGTAGAGCTGGTGGATCGTCAATCTGGAAGCGTGGAATGGAAAGGCGATCTTCGGATTCCTTCCAGAGTTGACCATCGAGTCGGATGCGAGCCTCCAGGGTTGGGGCGCTCATTGCAACGGAGTTTCCACGGGAGGATCCTGGTCGGCGGAGGAGTCTCTCCTCCACATCAACGCCTTGGAGCTCCTAGCCGGTTCATTTGCAGTCAGGAGCTTCTCCAATGGGATCGCCAATGCGTGCATCAGACTGCGGATGGACAATGTCTCGGAGGTCCGATACATCAACCGGTTGGGCGGTACCCACTCGGCAGTCTTAGCACGGTTAGCCAAGGAGTTTTGGTCGTTTTGCCTCTCCAGGGACATCATGGTGCAGGCAGAGTACTTGCCGGGGCTGAGCAACGTTCGTGTGGATTGGAACTCTCGCTACCTGTCGGACGGCAGCGATTGGCAGTTGGATCCGGAGGTGTTCTCAGCGATTTCGGACATATGGGGCCCGATGTCCATCGATCTCTTTGCTTCTCGACTCAACAGGCAACTCACCCGATTTTTCAGTTGGCGCCCGGATCCGGAGGCAGTGGCGGTCGATGCTTTCCTCCAGGATTGGTCTGTGTCCCGCCTCTATGCTTTCCCCCCGTTCACGATGATTCCAAGGACACTCCTTCAGGTTCGACGACATCTGGCGGACTTGGTGTTGGTGGTTCCGTTCTGGGGGTCTCAGGTCTGGTTCCCTTCGTTGCTGAGGATCCTAGTGGAAGTACCTCTTCTTCTCCCGTCTCGTTCGGACCTCCTTGGCAACCCTCTGGGTCTACACCACCCACTTCTCCTCAACGGCTCCCTGCGGCTGCTGGCATGCCGGATCTCCGGACACCTGGAGCTGTCGATGGCATATTGGAGGCGACTCGACAGTTGCTGGACAACGCATGGGCTCCCGGCACGAGAAAGTCTTATCGGGCAGCCTGGAGAAATTGGGCTAGCTGGTGCTTGGAACGGAACTTGGATCCCGTTTCGGCGCCTGTAGCTCACCTGTTGCAGTTTCTCACCTCACTTTCTGAGGCGGGAAAGGCATAACGGACCATCAACCTTTTCAGGTCAGCTATCTCCTCTACCCATCTAGGTTATGAGGGCGTCCCTGCAGGTCAACATCCTTCGGTCTCTCGTCTGTTGAGAGGTTCTCGGTTGGCGCGTCCTCCTCGGCCTCATTTTTCTACTACCTGGGACGTCTCTCTGATCCTTTCCTTTTTATCCTCTTGGCCGGATAATTCTGCCCTTTCATTGAGACAATTGTCCGCTAAATTGTTGGCTTTATTTTGTCTTATTTCTTGCAAAAGAGTCTCTGATGTTCGGGCCCTCGATTATGACGCTCGTTCTTTCACCCCGGAGGGGTGTCTACATTTCGCATCGCACCAAGACTAGCATCAGGTTCGTCTCCTATCCCAGTTTCCCTTCTGCTCCGATTTTGTGTCCTGTGGCTTGCCTTAGGGAATACGAATCCAGGACTAGGGCCCATCGGTCTTCTGATGTATCTCAACTGTTCCTTTCTATCCGACACCCTTTCGGGACGGTTTCTAGCCCAACTTTGGCTCGCTGGCTTAAGTGGGTCATGTCACTAGCAGGAATAGACACTTCCGTCTTCACTGCTCATTCTGCGCGGAGTGCTTCTGCCACTTCTTTGGCGGTTTCAGGGGCCAGATTGGAGGACGTTTTGCGCTTGGCTGACTGGTCTAATGTAACCACGTTTAAGGAATTCTATTTTCGTCCTCAGGCTCATTTGTTTGCTTCTATTATAGAGCGGCTTTGAACTTGCAATATGAGGCTCCGTGTCTTACTGTAAAACTCATTGATTTTCCTAGTCTACGACGTAAAGTCATAGTTTTATTAAAGACACGGAGGCGAGGCGAGTATTGCCCGGCCTGTTCCCTCCCTTGGGTCTCCTCGCGGTTTTTATTACAGGGGTTTTTCATTATTATCTTCATTGTATGATAGATCCTGTTAATATTGTTATTATTATTATTATTATTGTTATTATATTTATTAGAGTTATCATTATCTTTAATGTTATTTATTTAAATTTTATAGTGTTTTCAGTCCTTCAATCCCTAGTGTGTCTATTTTAAGTACGGGGATTACGGACGCGTTTGGTCCTGACCTATTTGTTTAACCTGGACCTATGGTCTGTTCTCTTTTTCAGGTTGAAGGTCGATCCAGTCTAGGATGCCGTATTTCCGGTTAATCTCTCTACCACGGTTGGGCCATGTTGGCTAGTTGGATGCGCTTCGTTGGCATTGGACTTATCCATTCCAATTGCAGTTCGGAGTTTTCGTTGCGGTGTTCGTGATGTTGGCACCAGGATCTCAAAGAAGAGGAAGGTCCAGAGGAAGAGCGGCCTATTATAGGGGCTATAGGGGAGGGACCTTGGTTACTATGGTTGCTTCCTGTATGTCAATTTTTTCCCTTTGCTGGTGGACAGTAAAGAAGGAGAAAGCAATACTCGCCTCCGTGTCTTTAATAAATCTATGACTTTACGTCGTAGACTAGGAAAATCATTGAGTTACATCCTGTTATATACTCCAGAGCTGCACTCACTATTCTGCTGGTGGAGTCACTTTGTACATACATTATTTATCCTGTACTGATCCTGAGTTACATCCTGTATTATACTCCAGAGCTGCACTCGCTATTCTGATGGTGGAGTTACTGTGTACATACATTACTTATCCTGAACTGATCCTGAGTTACATCCTGTATTATACTCCAGAGCTGCACTCACTATTCTGCTGGTGCAGTCACTGTGTACATACATTACTTATCCTGTACTGATCCTGAGTTACATCCGGTATTATACTCCAGAGCTGCACTCACTATTCTGCTGGTGGAGTCACTGTGTACATACATTACATTACTTATCCTGTACTGATCCTGAGTTACATCCTGTATTATACTCCAGAGCTGCACTCACTATTCTGCTGGTGTAGTCACTGTGTACATACATTACTTATCCTGTACTGATCCTGAGTTACATCTTGTATTATACTCAAGAGCTGCACTCACTATTCTGCAGGCTTGACTCTCCATTCAGCTTACTGGCATGAATTATGAGTACTATTACGTGTGAATCTGACAAGATGCAAATCTGTGACACAACATGATCTGTGTATTCCTGTGAATGAGTTTATCACTAGAGTTGAGCGAACACCTGGATGTTCGGGTTCGAGAAGTTCGGCCGAACTTCCCGTAAATGTTCGGGTTGGGGATCCGAACCCGAACCGAACTTCGTCCCGAACCCGAACCCCATTGAAGTCAATGGGGACCCGAACTTTTGGGCACTAAAAAGGCTGTAAAACAGCCCAGGAAAGAGCTAGAGGGCTGCAAAAGGCAGCAACATGTAGGTAAATCCCCTGCGAACAAATGTGGATAGGGAAATGAATTAAAATTTAAAAAAAAAAAAAATGAACCAATATCAATTGGACAGAGGTCCCATAGCAGAGAATCTGGCTTCACGTCAGCAGAGAATCAGTCTCTTCATGCCATAGCAAAGAATCTGGCTTCATGTCAGCAGAGAATCAGTCTCTTCATGCCATAGCAGAGAATCTGGCTTCATGTCAGCGCAGAATCAGTCTTCATGTCATAGCAGAGAATCAGGCTTCAGGTCACCCACCACTGGAACAGGCCACTGTCACACATTTAGGCCCCGGCACCGAGACAGAGGAGAGCGGTCCCGTAACAGAGAATCTGGCCTTATGTCAGCGCAGAATCTGTCTTCATGTCATAGCAGAGAATCAGGCTTCACGTCACCCACCACTGGAACAGGCCACTGTCACACATTTAGGCCCAGGCACCCAGGCAGAGGAGAGAGGTCCCGTAACAGAGAATCTGGCCTTATGTCAGCGCAGAATCTGTCTTCATGTCATAGCAGTGAATCAGGCTACACGTCACCAACCACTGGAACAGGCCACTGTCACACATTTAGGCCCAGGCACCCAGGCAGAGGAGAGAGGTCCCGTAACAGAGAATCTGGCCTTATGTCAGCGCAGAATCTGTCTTCATGTCATAGCAGAGAATCAGGCTTCACGTCACACACCACTGGAACAGGCCACTGTCACACATTTAGGCCCCGGCACCCAGACAGAGGAGAGCGGTCCCGTAACAGAGAATCTGGCCTTATGTCAGCGCAGAATCTGTCTTCATGTCATAGCAGAGAATCAGGCTTCACGTCACCCACCACTGGAACAGGACACTGTCACACATTTAGGCCCAGGCACCCAGGCAGAGGAGAGAGGTCCCGTAACAGAGAATCTGGCCTTATGTCAGCGCAGAATCTGTCTTCATGTCATAGCAGAGAATCAGGCTTCACGTCACCCACCACTGGAACAGGCCACTGTCACACATTTAGGCCCAGGCACCCAGAAAGAGGAGAGAGGTCCCGTAACAGAGAATCTGGCCTTATGTCAGCGCAGAATCTGTATTCATGTCATAGCAGAGAATCAGGCTTCACGTCACCCACCACTGGAACAGGCCACTGTCACACATTTAGGCCCAGGCACCCAGGCAGAGGAGAGAGGTCCCGTAACAGAGAATCTGGCCTTATGTCAGCGCAGAATCTGTCTTCATGTCATAGCAGAGAATCAGGCTTCACGTCAGCCACCAATGGAACAGGCCACTGTCACACATTTAGGCCCAGGCACCCAGGCAGAGGAGAGAGGTCCCGTAACAGAGAATCTGGCCTTATGTCAGCGCAGAATCTGTATTCATGTCATAGCAGAGAATCAGGCTTCACGTCACCCACCACTGGAACAGGCCACTGTCACACATTTAGGCCCAGGCACGCAGGCAGTGGAGAGAGGTCCCGTAACAGAGAATCTGGCCTTATGTCAGCGCAGAATCTGTATTCAGGTCATAGCAGAGAATCAGGCTTCACGTCACCAACCACTGGAACAGGCCACTGTCACACATTTAGGCCCCGGCACCCAGACAGAGGAGAGCGGTCCCGTAACAGAGAATCTGGCCTTATGTCAGCGCAGAATCTGTATTCATGTCATAGCAGAGAATCAGGCTTCACGTCACCCACCACTGGAACAGGCCACTGTCACACATTTAGGCCCAGGCACCCAGGCAGAGGAGAGAGGTCCCGTAACAGAGAATCTGGCCTTATGTCAGCGCAGAATCTGTATTCATGTCATAGCAGAGAATCAGGCTTCACATCACCCACCACTGGAACAGGCCACTGTCACACATTTAGGCCCAGGCACCCAGGCAGAGGAGAGAGGTCCCGTATCAGAGAATCTGGCCTTATGTCAGCGCAGAATCTGTCTTCATGTCATAGCAGAGAATCAGGCTTCACGTCACCCACCACTGGAACAGGTCACTGTCACACATTTAGGCCCCGGCACCCAGACAGAGGAGAGCGGTCCCATAACAGAGAATCTGGCCTTATGTCAGCGCAGAATCTGTCTTCATGTCATAGCAGAGAATCAGGCTTCACGTCAGCCACCAATGGAACAGGCCACTGTCACACATTTAGGCCCAGGCACCCAGGCAGAGGAGAGAGGTCCCGTAACAGAGAATCTGGCCTTATGTCAGCGCAGAATCTGTATTCATGTCATAGCAGAAAATCAGGCTTCACGTCACCCACCACTGGAACAGGCCACTGTCACACATTTAGGCCCAGGCACGCAGGCAGAGGAGAGAGGTCCCGTAACAGAGAATCTGGCCTTATGTCAGCGCAGAATCTGTCTTCATGTCATAGCAGAGAATCAGGCTTCACGTCACCCACCACTGGAACAGGCCACTGTCACACATTTAGGCCCAGGCACGCAGGCAGAGGAGAGAGGTCCCGTAACAGAGAATCTGGCCTTATGTCAGCGCAGAATCTGTCTTCATGTCATAGCAGAGAATCAGGCTTCACGTCACCCACCACTGGAACAGGCCACTGTCACACATTTAGGCCCCGGCACCCAGACAGAGGAGAGCAGTCCCGTAACAGAGAATCTGGCCTTATGTCAGCGCAGAATCTGTATTCATGTCATAGCAGAGAATCAGGCTTCACGTCACCCACCACTGGAACAGGACACTGTCACACATTTAGGCCCAGGCACCCAGGAAGAGGAGAGAGGTCCCGTAACAGAGAATCTGGCCTTATGTCAGCGCAGAATCTGTATTCATGTCATAGCAGAGAATCAGGCTTCACGTCACCCACCACTGGAACAGGCCACTGTCACACATTTAGGCCCAGGCAGAGGAGAGAGGTCCCGTAACAGAGAATCTGGCCTTATGTCAGCGCAGAATCTGTATTCATGTCATAGCAGAGAATCAGGCTTCACGTCACCCACCACTTGAACAGGCCACTGTCATACATTTAGGCCCAGGCACCCAGGCAGAGGAGAGAGGTCCCGTATCAGAGAATCTGGCCTTATGTCAGCGCAGAATCTGTATTCATGTCATAGCAGAGAATCAGGCTTCACGTCACCCACCACTGGAACAGGCCACTGTCACACATTTAGGCCCCGGCACCCAGACAGAGGAGAGCGGTCCCGTAACAGAGAATCTGGCCTTATGTCAGCGCAGAATCTGTCTTCATGTCATAGCAGAGAATCAGGCTTCACGTCACCCACCACTGGAACAGGCCACTGTCACACATTTAGGCCCAGGCACCCAGGCAGAGGAGAGCGGTCCCGTAACAGAGAATCTGGCCTTATGTCAGCGCAGAATCTGTATTCATGTCATAGCAGAGAATCAGGCTTCAAGTCACCCACCACTGGAACAGGCCACTGTCACACATTTAGGCCCCGGCACCCAGACAGAGGAGAGGTTCATTCAACTTTGGGTTGCCCCGCAATATAATGGTAAAATGAAATTAAAAATAGTATTGAATGAGGAAGTGCCCTGGAGTAGAATAATATATTGTTAAGGGGAGGTAGTTAATATCTAATCTGCACAAGGGATGGACAGGTCCTGTGGGATCCATGCCTGGTTCATTTTTATGAACGTCAGCTTGTCCACATTGGCTGTAGACAGGCGGCTGCGTTTGACCGTAATGACGCCCCCTGCCGTGCTGAATACACGTTCAGACAAAACGCTGGCCGCCGGGCAGGCCAGCACCTCCAAGGCATAAAAGGCTAGCTCTGGCCACGTGGACAATTTGGAGACCCAGAAGTTGAATGGGGCCGAACCATCAGTCAGTACGTGGAGGGGTGTGCACAGGTACTATGCCACCATGTTAGTGAAATGTTGCCTCCTGCTAACACGTTCCGTATCAGGTAATGGTGCACTTAGCTGTGGCGTGTTGACAAAACTTTTCCACATCTCTGCCATGCTAACCCTGCCCTCAGAGGAGCTGGGCGTGACACAGCTGCGTTGGCGACCTCTTGCTCCTCCTCTGCCTTTGCCTTGGGCTTCCACTGGTTCCCCTGTGACATTTGGGAATGCTCTCAGTAGCGCGTCTACCAACGTGCGCTTGTACTCGCGCATCTTCCTATCACGCTCCAGTGTAGGAAGTAAGGTGGGCACATTGTCTTTGTACCGGGGATCCAGCAGGGTGGCAACCCAGTAGTCCGCACACTTTAAAATGTGGGCAACTCTGCTGTCGTTGCGCAGGCACTGCAGCATGTAGTCGCTCATGTGTGCCAGGCTGCCCAGAGGTAAGGACAAGCTGTCCTCTGTGGGAAGCGTATCGTCATCGTCCTGTGTTTCCCCCCAGCCACGCACCAGTGATGGGCCCGAGCTGCTTTGGGTGCCACCCCGCTGTGAACATGCTTCATCCTCATCCTCCTCCACCTCCTCCTCATCCTCGTCCTCCTCGTCCTCCAGTAGTGGGCCCTGTCTGGCCACATTTGTACCTGGCCTCTGGTGTTGCAAAAAACCTCCCTCTGAGTCACTTTGAAGAGACTGGCCTGAAAGTGCTAAAAATGACCCCTCTTCCTCCTCTTCCTCCTGGGCCACCTCCTCTTCCATCATCGCCCTAAGTGTTTTCTCAAGGAGACATAGAAGTGGTATTGTAACGCTGATAACGGCGTCATCGCCACTGGCCATGTTGGTGGAGTACTCCAAACAGCGCAACAGGGCACACAGGTCTCGCATGGAGGCCCAGTCATTGGTGGTGAAGTGGGTCTGATCCGCAGTGCGACTGACCCGTGCGTGCTGCAGCTGAAACTCCACTATGGCCTGCTGCTGCTCGCACAGTCTGTCCAGCATATGCAAGGTGGAGTTCCACCTGGTGGGCATGTCGCATATGAGGCGGTGAGCGGGAAGGCCGAGGTTACGCTGTAGCGCAGACAGGCGAGCAGCGGCAGGGTGTGAACGCCGGAAGCGCGAACAGACGGCCCGCACTTTATGCAGCAGCTCTGACATGTCGGGGTAGTTGCGAATGTACTTCTGCACCACCAAATTCAGCACATGCGCCAGGCAAGGTATGTGCGTCAAACCGGCTAGTCCCAGAGCTGTAACGAGATTTCGCCCATTATCGCACACCACCAGGCCGGGCTTGAGGCTCACCGGCAGCAACCACTCGTCGGTCTGTTGTTCTATACCCCGCCACAACTCCTGTGCGGTGTGGGGCCTGTCCCCCAAACATATGAGTTTCCGAATGGCCTGCTGACGTTTACCCCGTGCTGTGCTGAAGTTGGTGGTGAAGGTGTGTGGCTGACTGGATGAGCAGGTGGAAGAAGATTAGGAGGAAGCTGAGTAGGAGGAGGAGGAGACAGGAGGCAAAGAATGTTGCCCTGCGATCCTTGGCGGCGGAAGGACGTGCGCCAAATAGCTCTCCGCCTGGGGCCCAGCCGCCAATACATTTACCCAGTGTGCAGTTAGGGAGATATAGCGTCCCTGGCCGTGCTTACTGGTCCACGTATCTGTGGTTAGGTGGACCTTGCCACAGATGGCGTTGCGCAGTGCACACTTGATTTTATCGGACACTTGTTTGTGCAGGGAAGGCACGGCTCTCTTGGAGAAGTAGTGGCGGCTGGGAACAACATACTGTGGGACAGCAAGTGACATGAGCTGTTTGAAGCTGTGTGTGTCCACCAGCCTAAATGACAGCATTTCATAGGCCAGTAGTTTAGAAATGCTGGCATTCAGGGCCAGGGATCGAGGGTGGCTAGGTGAGAATTTACGCTTTCTCTCAAATGTTTGTGAGATGGAGAGCTGAACGCTGCCGTGTGACATGGTTGAGATGCTTGGTGACGCAGGTGGTGGTGTTGGTGGTACATCCCATGTTTGCTGGGCGGCAGGTGCCAACGTTCCTCCAGAGGCGGAGGAAGAGGCCGAGGCGGCGGCAGCAGCAGCAGAAGAGGCCGAGGCGGCAGCAGCAGAAGAGGTAGCAGGGGGAGCCTGAGTGACTTCCTTGTTTTTAAGGTGTTTACTCCACTGCAGTTCATGCTTTGCATGCAGGTGCCTGGTCATGCAGGTTGTGCTAAGGTTCAGAACGTTAATGCCTCGCTTCAGGCTCTGATGGCACAGCGTGCAAACCACTCGGGTCTTGTCGTCAGCACATTGTTTGAAGAAGTGCCATGCCAGGGAACTCCTTGAAGCTGCCTTTGGGGTGCTCGGTCCCAGATGGCGGCGGTCAGTAGCAGGCGGAGTCTCTTGGCGGCGGGTGTTCTGATTTTGCCCACTGCTCCCTCTTTTGCTACGCTGTTGGCTCGGTCTCACCACTGCCTCTTCCTCCGAACTGTGAAAGTCAGTGGCACGACCTTCATTCCATGTGGGGTCTAGGACCTCATCGTCCCCTGCATCGTCTTCCACCCAGTCTTGATCCCTGACCTCCTGTTCAGTCTGCACACTGCAGAAAGACGCAGCAGTTGGCACCTGTGTTTCGTCATCATCAGAGACGTGCTGAGGTGGTATTCCCATGTCCTCATCATCAGGAAAAATAAGTGGTTGTGCGTTAGTGCATTCTATCTCTTCCACCCCTGGGGAAGGGCTAGGTGGATGCCCTTGGGAAACCCTGGCAGCAGAGTCTTCAAACAGCATAAGAGACTGCTGCATAACTTGAGGCTCAGACAGTTTCCCTGATATGCATGGGGGTGATGTGACAGACCGATGGGCTTGGTTTTCATGCGCCATCTGTGCGCTTTCTGCAGAAGACTGGGTGGGAGATAATGTGAACGTGCTGGATCCACTGTCGGCCACCCAATTGACTAATGCCTGTACCTACTCAGGCATTACCATCCTTAGAACGGCATTGGGCCCCACCAAATATCGCTGTAAATTCTGCTGGCTACTGGGACCTGAGGTAGTTGGTTCACTAGGACGTGTGGCTGTGGCAGAACGGCCACGTCCTCTCCCAGCACCAGAGGGTCCACTAACACCACCACGACCATGTCCACGTCCGCGTCCCTTATTAGATGTTTCTCATTGTTCCCGTTCACCACAATTTTGAGAATGGAAAATTTGGGAATGCTTTTTCAAGCCAGAACAAAAAGTCTGCTTTTACGGTCACTACAAATAACTTGACCAGCTAAAACCGTGCAGATTTGGTTGAATAGAGATGTGAGACCTGTTTTTTTTTGCGCTGTGTGACAGTTATAGGTTTAATCACAGAATGACACTTCTATCAGCACGCTAGCGTGTGTCTTAGGTTTTTCTGAATGACACTATCAATACCTTCAATGTAAGATTTTCTTTTTGGGATAGATTTCAAGTAGGCCTCAAATACCACAAACTAGTTATTTTCAGAATGGCAAATTTGGGAATGTTTTTTCAACCCAGAACAAAAAGTCTCTTTTACGGTCACTACAAATAACTTGACCAGCTAAAACTGTGCAGATTTGGTTGAATAGAAATGTCAGGTCTATTTTTTAGGCGCTGGGTGACAGGCTCAACTTGCCCCTGATGTAATATATGGCCAAAAAATAACCACACTGTTGATGGTTAAATGCACTTGGGTGACACAGGCTCAGCCTGCAGCTGATGTAGGATATAGCACAAAATAACCACACTATCGATGGTTAAATACACTTGGTGATAGCTTGTGCTGGCGCACCATAAGTCACAAAATGGCCGCCGATCACCCCAGCAAAAAAGTGATCTAAAAACGCTCTGGGCAGCCTCAAAAAAGTGAGCAAGTCAATAATAGCACTTCAATGATCCACAGCTGCAGATCGATCACAGAATGAAGTCTTTTGGAGGAGTTAATCTGCCTAATCTCGCCCTAACGTAGCAGCTGCAACCGCTCCCTATACTGATCATAGCAGAGTGACGTGCGGCGCTACGTGACTCCAGCTTAAATAGAGGCTGGGTCACATGGTGCACTGGCCAATCACAGCCATGCCAATAGTAGGCATGGCTGTGATGGCCTCTTGGGCCAAGTAGTATGACGCTTGTTGATTGGCTGCTTTGCAGCCTTTCAAAAAGCGCCAAGAAAGCGCCGAACACCGCACCCGAACCCGGACTTTTACGAAAATGTTCGGGTTCGGGTCCGTGTCACGGACACCCCAAAATTCGGTACGAACCCGAACTATACAGTTCGGGTTTGCTCATCCCTATTTATCACACAACACTGAATGTAACCAGTTGGCATCCAAGGTCACCAGATACTGTGTACCCAAACATCTCAAAAATTGGCCACACAAGGCAATACTTCAGTCTAGTCGCACAGGTGGACCATGCATGGTAGATAAGGAGATGGAACTGGTGATAAAATCAAGATGGCTTTATTGATTATTAGCATTTACATTGCCTGATAACATACAAGGAAATTTCAAATATCCCTTTAGGATCATGGATATGATAGACCAGACCCTGATTGAGATGGTAGTGCACCATCATAGCAAGGATCTAAGTGTCAGGAGACACCTTATCATCTGACCTATGGGTCTGTACTGGTGGACAACCACCTACAGTGTCTGTACATAACATAAAATATTCATTCAGTTTTCCATGACCTGTATTTTTTTGCCTGAAAATTACTACCATGAGTCCATAAAGTGCTGTAGATATTGCATAGAACTTTACAATTATTGATCAAGAACAACATAGTGAGGCCAGGAAGCCTATAAGACCTTGGAAAGGTAAATCATGGAACGTGCTACTTAATATTACAGAATAAGAAATACAAAAGAGATGAGATCTCTAAAAAAGTGACAGTGTTTCTATAAAAAGACACATTTTAAGAAAAATTGTGATACTTTGACAGAGGTATAGACCAACATGGAGCCCCAAAAACAAAAATGGAACCCTTCTATTTGTAATAGTTCACTTTATGACACATCTTATCCCATGACAGGAATACATGATGCCTGTTTGGTCCTTAATATCCTCAGGGTGCAGTCACACCTGGTCCTTGGTGGAAACCCATAAGACTCTCTGTGAAGAAAAGAAAGCACAAAATGGCACATTGTAGTTGGGGTCCCTGCTTCATATTTTTCATTGGGACCCAGGAACATATGTTATTGGGCAATGATTGGAAATAGAAAAAGGGAAGGAAACTTATGACAACCTTAGGCAGAGGGTGGTGGCCGTGTATCAGAGCTGCGTCATTTTCCAATGTTTTTTCTATCAGCTTTATCATAAAGGACAAGTCCTTTTCCGTACAATGTTTTTGATAGCTTTACAGGTTTGTATATTAAAATGGCTCAGTCTTTGTTTGCAGGTAGAACGAGGGATTGCTGGTCAATGTTGTGTGTGAAGATGAGATATTCCTTAAGAACTTCTCCTAAAAGAATAGTGAAGGTCTCCTGTTTAGAGGGCACAGTGCAGACACGGCTAATACTCTATCTGACGTACTCTATCAGATAAAGAAAACATCACTTTATATAACGGTGATCTACGCAGCCATCTCATGCTCCCGACTTTGGACAACTATAAGATTTTCCTGCTTTTCATTTAACTTGTGTGTCTCTGTTTTTTTTTCATCCTCTACCTTGATCTTGTCTTTGTGACGTATCACACAGTAAAGAGCTATAAAGAAGATCAAAGCTCCTATTTCGAAGAGAACATGCAAGCCGAGGTACCTGTGGAGAATAAAAGCCAAATGAGAAACACTGGAGATGATAAAACACTCAGCAGAACACAGTATAGCAGCATGGTTATTATGCATGGAAAGCAAGATTCAACAGTATTTCAGAACAGCTAAATATACAAAAAAATACCATGTCTAATGCAGAAGGTTACAAAGGACAGCAAACAAAAATGTTCTACTAAACTCTGCTCTGCCAAATCCATCCATTGGCTGTTATTATGAGAAAAAAAAGTTCATAAAATACAGAACTGAAAAGACAAAAATATAGGTAGAATTATTCTGGACCCCATGTAAAAGAATATACCTAGGAAAATATTGATCACTATGTGAAAGAATGAAGCTACAATAAAACTTCTCTTATGCACAAGAATATAACTACTATAATACTGCTCCTATGTACAAGAATATAACTGCTATAATACTGCTCCTATGTACAAGAATATAACTACTATAATACTGCTCCTATGTACAAGAATATAACTACTATAATACTGCTCCTATGTACAAGAATATAACTGCTATAATACTGCTCCTATGTACAAGAATATAACTGCTATAATACTGCTCCTATGTACAAGAATATAACTGCTATAATACTGCTCCTATGTACAAGAATATAACTGCTATAATCCTGCTCCTATGTACAAGAATATAACTGCTATAATACTGCCTCCTATGTACAAGAATATAACTACTATAATACTGCTCCTATGTACAAGAATGTAACTACTATAATACTGCTCCTATGTACAAGAATATAACTACTATAATACTGCTCCTATGTACAAGAATATAACTACCATAATACTGCCCCTATGTACAAGAATATAACTACTATAATACTGCACCTATGTACAAGAATATAACTACTATAATACTGCCTCCTATGTACAAGAATATAACTGCTATAATACTGCTCCTATGTACAAGAATATAACTACTATAATACTGCCACCTATGTACAAGAATATAACTACTATAATACTGCCCCTATGTACAAGAATATAACTACTATAATACTGCCTCCTATGTACAAGAATATAACTGCTATAATACTGCTCCTATGTACAAGAATATAACTACTATAATACTGCCACCTATGTACAAGAATATAACTACTATAATACTGCCTCCTATGTACAAGAATATAACTACTATAATACTGCCACCTATGTACAAGAATATAACTACTATAATACTGCCTCCTATGTACAAGAATATAACTACTATAATACTGCCTCCTATGTACAAGAATATAACTACTATAATACTGCTCCTATGTACAAGAATATAACTACTATAATACTGCTCCTATGTACAAGACTATAACTACTATAATACTGCCCCTATGTACAAGAATATAACTACTATAATACTGCCCCTATGTACAAGAATATAACTACTATAATACTGCCTCCTATGTACAGGAATATAACTACTATAATACTGCTCCTATGTACAAAAATATAACTACTATAATACTGCTCCTATGTACAAGAATATAACTACTATAATACTGCCTCCTATGTACAGGAATATAACTACTATAATACTGCTCCTATGTACAAGAATATAACTACTATAATACTGCTCCTATGTACAGGAATATAACTACTATAATACTGCTCCTATGTACAGGAATATAACTACTATAATACTGCTCCTATGTACAAGAATATAACTACTATAATACTGCTCCTATGTACAAGAATATAACTACTATAATACTGCTCCTATGTACAAGAATATAACTACTATAATACTGCCTTCTATCTACAAGCTCTTTGAGAAAGTACAGGTTACCTTTTTACAGATGAAATCTAATACAATACCACAATGTGCTTTCTATTGCACTTTTAAGGTACCGTATGACATACTGTAGCAGGTTTTTTATGAACTTTGCATGAACTACATTTTCTACATCTGTGCTCCATCCCCTTAGTAATAAAATGAGTGAGGAAAGGTGCAATAATTCTCAGTATTGCACTTTTATGGCTGAGTTTTGACATCAACAGAAAATTTCATTACTCTCCAAATCATGGAATCATGTAAAGAACAGAAAAAATATCAGAATTATAAATGAAATTTCTCATGCATGGCATTGGGGAACACAGCACCATGGTATATGTCCAACTACCACTAGGAGGCGACACTAGACATAAAAAAAGTGTTGGCTCCTCCCCGTTGGGCTATACCCTCTCCACAGACACTAGACAGATCAGTCTTGTTCTAGTGCCTATAGGAGGCAGACCTGACCTGCTTTTTGTGCAGGTCATCCTGCTACTTTTTTATTTTTATTTTTTCTTCAATCATTTTTTCTTTCTCTTCTCTGCAGGTTCCGGCCTGCGGCAGGGGTGGCTCCATCGTGTTCCACTTTAGTTGCCCCCCTGCGGGCGCGTACCTGGCAGCAACCCAGTCCCCAAATCTGCTTCCGCATTGGAATTCAGGCAGTCCCACGGTTCCCGTGTTGAGTCCGCCGAGGAGGTGGTCATTGCTGCGCCTGAAGACGTCTGAGGGTGAGTATGTTAGATTAGGGTCTCCCACCCTCCTTCCCGGGCCTGGGCGCATTCCCCCCTCTCCTCCCTGGATACCTTCAATACAGCTCTCATTGCTGTGTGGGTAATTGCCTTGCCTTTGACTCTAAGGGCTATGGGTTCGTATCCCAAGCTGTATCTTGGCCCCAGAAGCCCCCTGGCCTTCCGTTTTTCACTCTCTGGGGGTCGCTTCTTCTGTTCTCTCCTTCACCTGGCCCCCGTTCGTCGCGGCAGCTCTGGGGCACTTCCACGATCGTGGCCGTTCATTCCTGGCCGCTCTTCACTAATTTAGGCCCCGGCTTTTGGGCCTACTAGGCCGCAACTCCCGCCCACTTTCTGATCCTTCCCGGGCTTACTCAGTCACCTCCCCTCCGTGGGGGGAGCCTGGGAGGGGCCTCTCCTGCCTGCCAATCCTGCCCCAGGTTCCCTGCTCTCTTTCAGAGGGGCGGTTCTTCCTCCGGCTGTCGGCTCCTGCTCCCTCCGGATCGCCATCTTCTGCTCTCTGCTTGGGGTGCGCTGCATTGCTCCTGGGGTCTGGTAGGCAGCCTCTGGCTGAATTGATCTGCAGGCTCCTTTCCCTCCCTCCCCTCTCGTTTGCTGCATTCTCCTGCAGCTGTCACAACCAGACAGTTGAGAAGCTCTGACAGGAGCTTTCCAGATCCTCCTCCTTGAGTTTCTTTGTTTTGGTTAAGTTCCTCATCTCGTTAGTCTATCTCAGCTGTCATGCAGTTGGACTGATTGCTTCCCTTTAAGTTCCTCCCCATGATGCATTAGGTTGCGGCTTATACAACTTCCTGGAGTGTGTGTGCTTGCTGTTTCTATTTCCCAGTCCTCTGCAAGATAAGTGCTGTTCCTTTATTTGTGATTTTCTGTCTGCTGGATTTTCAGGTGACCCTGACTCCCTCCGTGTCTAGTGTAGGGAGCCGGTGGTCGTGTCCCCTCACTATTGTAGGGTCTTCAGGTATTAGATAGCCGAGGTACGTGGATATGCGCCCATCCACCTTTGGGGTGTTCGCATAGGCTGAGCAATTAGGGAGAGTGGCAGGTCTCATGTAGGGGTCTCCCTTTTGTACCTTAGTTGTGGATCCAGTGAGTCATTATTGTATTGCATTGTCTTGTTTCCTGTACACCATCCGTGACATTACAAGCCGCCAAAACGGTCTCAAGCATGGATCCGGTTTCACTTTTGGCTGAGCGCTTCCAGGGTCTTTCATTGGAGGTAGCTGATCTCCGTAAGACTTTTTCTCAGTTTCAAGTGACCGGTTCAGCTTGCGTTCATGGAGTTTGTTCTGAGTCTAAGATCTCGCTCCCGGATACGTTCTCCGGGGGTAGTGAGTATTTTGTGCGTTTTAGAGAGGCTTGCAAACTCCATTTTCGCCTTCTTCCCCATTCCTCTGGTGATGAAGAACGGAGGGTGGGGATCATTATATCGCTGCTCAGGGGTAACGCTCAATCCTGGGCCTTTTCGCTGCCGGAGGGGGCACGGCCCCTCCGTTCAGTGGATGAATTCTTTTTAGCCCTGGGTCATATATGATGATCCGGATCGTATTGCTCTGGCTGAGTCTAGACTACGTCTGTTATGCCAGGGTAAACAATCCGCAGAGATATACTGCTCAGAATTTCGGAGATGGGCAGCTGATACTGGTTGGAATGATGCTGCACTCCGAAGTCAATTTTGCCATGGTCTTTCAGAGGGATTGAAAGATGCATTTGCCTTTCATGAGAGACCTACCTCCTTGGATTCTGCTATGTCTCAGGCTGTTCGTATTGACAGGCATCTTAGAGAGAGAGGAGGGATCTCTCCTTCCTGTCATACTCAGTCCCGGGACAGTGCAGCAGTCTCTTTCTGTGCGCAGGGGTCTCAGTCGCTGTCAGCCCCTTCTGAGCAGGAGCCCATGCAGCTGGGATTGATTGCCTCTGACAATAGAAGATTTAACCCGTATGGGAGGGTTTGTTTTTGTTGTGGAGGTATAAATCATTTGGCAAATGTTTGTCCCTCTGGGAGATTCAGGCAGTCTTCTGGGACTAATAAAGAAACAAAAAGGAAAAAATCTTTTAAAAATGTTCCGTCTGTTACTATTGGCAGGGTTGAGGCGGAAATTGAAGGTTTTCAGTTTGCTTGTAGTTCCCGTTTTGTCCTGCCTGCTAGGGTGGCGCTAGAGAGCAAGAGCATTTTTTGTGAGATTTTTGTGGATAGTGGAGCAGCTGTCAATCTCATTGATAATCAATTTGCAATAACTCATGGTTTCCAGGTATGCACTTTGGGAAAGGATATTCCTGTTTTTGCTATTGATTCCACTCCACTTTCTCAGAAATCATTAAAGGGCATAGGTAACAATATCTGTTTAATTGTGAGTGATGCTCATGTTGAGGATGTGTCATGTTTCGTCCTTAGCGGTTTGCCTACTCCTCTAGTGTTGGGGCTACCCTGGCTCACTAAACATAACCCCACCATTGATTGGCAAGCGAGGCAAATAAATGGTTGGAGTGACTTTTGCAGAGAGAATTGCCTCATGACATCTGTTTCTGAGGTTTCTACTAAGACTGTACCACCTTTCCTCTCTGAATTTTCGGATGTCTTCTCTGAGAGTGGAGTTCAGGATTTGCCCCCGCACAAGGAGTACGATTGCCCTATTAATCTCATCCCAGGCGCCAAGCTGCCTAAATCTCGTTTATACAATCTTTCCCAACCTGAGAGGGTCGCTATGCGTGCTTATATCTCTGAGAGTCTGAGAAAAGGACACATACGACCCTCGAAGTCACCTGTTGCCGCTGGTTTTTTCTTTGTTAAGAAAAAAGATGGTTCTTTAAGACCTTGTCTGGATTTCAGGGAGCTGAACAGTATCACTATTCGTGACCCTTATCCGCTTCCTCTGATCCCGGACCTGTTTAACCAGGTTGTTGGGGCAAAAGTCTTTTCCAAATTAGACCTAAGAGGGGCATACAACCTGGTCAGGGTCAGAGAAGAAGACGAATGGAAGACGGCTTTCAATACCCCTGAGGGCCATTTTGAGAATTTGGTTATGCCTTTTGGTTTGATGAATGCCCCAGCCGTTTTTCAGCATTTCGTGAACAGCATTTTTTATCATTTAATGGGAAAATTTGTATTAGTGTATTTGGATGACATTTTGATTTTTTCTCCTGATTTCAAGACTCATAAGGAACATTTACGTCAGGTCTTGCTTATCCTGCGGGAGAATAAATTATACGCGAAACTGGAAAAATGTGTGTTTGCGGTTCCAGAAATTCAATTTCAGGGGTTTCTTCTCTCCGCTTCTGGTTTTCGCATGGACCCCGAGAAGGTCCGCGCTGTGCTTGAGTGGGAGCTTCCTGAGAATCAGAAGGCGCTGATGCGTTTTTTGGGCTTTGCCAATTATTACAGGAAATTTATTTTGAATTATTCCTCTGTTGTTAAACCACTCACTGATATGACCAGAAAGGGGGTAGATTTTTCTTCCTGGTCGGTAGAGGCGCGTAAGGCCTTTTCTAATATCAAGGAGAGTTTTGCTTCCGCTCCCATCCTGGTACAACCTGATATTTCGTTACCCTTCATAGTTGAGGTTGATGCTTCTGAGGTAGGGGTGGGTGCGGTCTTGTCTCAGGGTTCCTCTCCTGCCAAATGGCAACCATGTGCCTTTTTCTCGAAGAAACTCTCCTCCGCAGAGAGAAATTATGATGTGGGAGATAGGGAATTGTTGGCCATCAAGTTGGCTTTTGAGGAATGGCGCCATTGGCTAGAGGGAGCCAGACACCCTATTACCGTGTTTACTGACCATAAAAATCTGGCCTACTTGGAGTCAGCCAAGCGTCTGAACCCGAGACAGGCCAGATGGTCTTTGTTCTTTTCAAGGTTTAATTTTGTTGTTACGTTCCGCCCTGGGGTTAAGAATGTGAAGGCAGATGCCCTGTCACGTTGTTTTCCGGGAGGTGGGAATTTTGAAGACCCGGGTCCCATTTTGGCTGAAGGTGTGGTGGTCTCTGCTCTTTTTCCTGAATTGGAGGCGGCCCAGTCAGAGGCTCCTGATTTTTGTCCTCCTGGGAGGTTGTTTGTGCCTCTCGCTTTGAGACACAAGATTTTTAAGGAACACCACGATACGGTCCTTGCTGGGCACCCGGGGGCAAGAGCCACACTGGATCTCATCGCTCGGAGATTCTGGTGGCCTGCGCTTCGTAAGTCAGTTGAGGGTTTTGTGGCAGCTTGCGAGACTTGCGCTCGTGCCAAAGTCCCTCATTCACGGCCATCAGGTCCTCACCTTCCCTTACCCATTCCTTCCCGTCCTTGGACACATCTGTCCATGGACTTCATAACGGACTTGCCTCATTCCTCGGGGAAGACTGTGATTCTGGTGGTGGTGGACCGTTTTAGCAAAATGGTGCATTTCATCCCTTTTCCTGGTTTGCCCAATGCTAAGACGCTGGCGCAGGCATTTATTGACCACATTGTCAAATTGCATGGTATTCCTTCAGACATAGTCTCTGATAGGGGCACGCAGTTTGTTTCCAGATTCTGGAAGGCTTTCTGTTCTCGCTTGGGGGTTCGGTTGTCATTCTCTTCTGCTTTCCACACGCAGTCGAATGGCCAGACAGAGCGCGTCAATCAGAATCTGGAGACATATCTGCGCTGTTTTGTGGCGGAGAATCAGGAGGATTGGAGTTCTTTTTTGTCCCTTGCTGAGTTTGCTTTAAATAACCGTCGTCAGGAGTCCTCTGATAAGTCACCATTTTTTGGTGCATATGGGTTTCATCCGCAGTTTGGGACTTTCTCGGGAGAGGGGTCTTCTGGTTTACCTGATGAGGACAGATTCTCCTCGTTTGTCATCTATTTGGCAAAAGATTCAGGATAATCTAAAGAGCATGAGTGAGAGATATAAGCGTGTGGCGGATAAGAGACGTGTGCCTGGTCCGGACCTGAATGTTGGTGATCTGGTGTGGTTGTCTACCAAGAATATCAAATTGAAGGTTCCCTCCTGGAAGTTGGGTCCTAGGTTTATTGGGCCTTACAAGATCCTGTCTGTCATCAATCCTGTTGCCTACCGTCTTGATCTTCCTCAGACTTGGAAGATCCATAATGTTTTTCATAAGTCCTTATTGAAACCTTATGTTCAACCTATTGTACCCTCGCCTTTGCCTCCTCCTCCGATTATGGTTGATGGGAATCTTGAATTTCAGGTCTCTAGGATTGTGGATTCTCGTCTTGTCCGCGGTTCCCTCCAGTACCTCGTTCATTGGGAGGGTTATGGTCCTGAGGAGAGGATGTGGGTCCCAGTGACGGACATTAAGGCCACTCGTCTCATCAGGGCTTTCCATAGGTCCCATCCAGAGAAGGTGGGCCCTGAGTGTCCAGAGTCCACTCGTAGAGGGAGGGGTACTGTCACAACCAGACAGTTGAGAAGCTCTGACAGAAGCTTTCCAGATCCTCCTCCTTGAGTTTCTTTGTTTTGGTTAAGTTCCTCATCTCGTTAGTCTATCTCAGCTGTCATGCAGTTGGACTGATTGCTTCCCTTTAAGTTCCTCCCCATGATGCATTAGGTTGCGGCTTATACAACTTCCTGGAGTGTGTGTGCTTGCTGTTTCTATTTCCCAGTCCTCTGCAAGATAAGTGCTGTTCCTTTATTTGTGATTTTCTGTCTGCTGGATTTTCAGGTGACCCTGACTCCCTCCGTGTCTAGTGTAGGGAGCCGGTGGTCGTGTCCCCTCACTATTGTAGGGTCTTCAGGTATTAGATAGCCGAGGTACGTGGATATGCGCTTATCCACCTTTGGGGTGTTCGCATAGGCTGAGCAATTAGGGAGAGTGGCAGGTCTCATGTAGGGGTCTCCCTTTTGTTCCTTAGTTGTGGATCCAGTGAGTCATTATTGTATTGCATTGTCTTGTTTTCTGTACACCATCCGTGACAGCAGCCCTGCCACCTGCTTTATAGCTGCTGCAGCACCTCTTGGGAACGTGGCATACGGGGACAGATAGGACAGCTCTGCTGCTCTTTGAGGGCCTCCTCTCCCAGCCTCCCTATCGGATCGCCATGTATTTACGTGCGTCCGTTGTCTATGAAGGTTTCCATGAGGTCGCCTTGTCCCCCCTCCCACCCCTTTTTGTGTGTAGGTCCCCCCTGAATGGGCTCCCTTCATGTCAGGCCATGGGAATCTTGCCTGACTCGCCCAATCCCTGGCGGAGTTGCTGGAGCGCTACCTACAAATTGCGGTTTCCTTCCCCCCCCCAGGGTTCTCCCTACAGTGGGTCACGCTCAGGTACAGGGTCACTCAAGAAGTAGCCCACGGACCCTCCTCGGGTGGTCTCAACTAGCTTCCACCCCTCCTCGGCATCCTCGGGTGGCCCCAGGACAGGCCTGAGGCTGGTGACGAAGCCTTCTCTGTCAGTTGCCTCTGGGGACACCTCTGCACCGATTCCCTCGGAACAGAGCATCAGGCGGTCTTCCACCATGCAGAATCCCTCTGTGTGGTCAAGTCAAACGTGCACGGTGGTACCTACCCCACCCAGGTTTGGTGCCCCTCTAGTGGACTTTCGGATGGCGCTCTCCTGCCTGCACAGGTGTTTACCGCTCAGGTAAGGCAGCCGTCACCAGGCAGCCGTCACCGACGGTGTCTCTGGTACGTACGCCCTCGTAGGCTATACACGACAGACCTTCCTGGTTCCCCTATCCAGGGGCTATGTTCTGGGCAAGCTGATAATTCAGGCAATCGCCACTTATAGGGTTGGCAACCCTTCTCGGCCTCTTTTGTAGTGCCTGTACCAGAGAATACAGGCCGGCTTCTATGCCGTGGCGATTACATCTGTCTGTTTCCAGCCGCCTTGTTACTTTCATAGGTAGAGTTCCAACACCTACTCCAGATGCTGTAGCCATTACTCCTTACTTGCTCTTTGGTGTTCCATGCGGCGCTATTTCCCCCTACCGGGCGGGATATACAGGCCGCCTTCAATTTCCGTAGCAATTGCACCTGTCTGTTTCCAGCCACCTTGCTCCCTTCCCGGGTAGAGTACCTACACCATCTCCTGATGCCGTATCCAGTATCCCTGGCGGGCTCTATTGTGTTCCGTACGGCACTATTTCTCCCTTTCCGGCGAGATATAGAGGCCACTCTTAATTGCTGTAGCAATTGCCTCTGTTTGGTTCTAGTGGGCACCAGGCTGCCACCTTGTTCCCTTCATAGGTAGAGTGCCTTCACTATCTCCAGAGGCTGTTGCCGTTGCTCCTATCTGGCTTTATGGTGTACCTTGCGGCACTATTTCTCCCTCACCAGACGTGATATTGAGGCCAATTTTTATTGCCGTGGCTACTGCACCTACCTCATCATAGTATGCACCAAACAGCCATCTTACTCCCTTCTTAGGTAGAGTTCCTGCACCGTCTCTGATGCTGTAGCCGTTACACCTGTCTGGCTCTCTGGTGTACTATGCGGCCCTGTTTCCCTCTTTTTAGGTGAAATGGAGGGCCTCCTTCAGTTGCCATTGCACTTACTTAATTGTGGTGTGCACCTGTCGTTCTTTGTGGTACCGCGCGGCCCTATTTTCCCTTTCCAGAGCGGGCTATAGGTACCATTGCTACGTGGCAGCCGTTGCACTTCTCTGGTCCTAGGGTCCACCATGCGCCCACATCACTCTAATCTTAATTCTAGTACCTCTACCATCTCCAGATGCTGTACCATTGCACCTCTCTGGTCGTATCTCTACGCTACACAGCTGTATTTCTACCTTACAGGTTGAGGACCTGCTCCCTCCAAATGCGGTCGCATTCCCGGATGCTGTGGCTTTGTTTCTACCCTCCTTAGAGTGCAACATGCAGCCGCTTTACCTCGGTTTTAGGCGCGCATTTTTAGTACCCACGTCCTGGGCCCTATGGTGCAATCTGTGGCCCATACAGTTTCTGTATTACTGGGTGCTTCCTTCCCCAGGCTCTAAGCTGCGGATGTTGGTTACTTCCCTTTTTGGTTCTTCCATTCATCTGCCACTCCGTTACTGTAGTGCTCCTTGTACTTTCTCAGGGCACTGTCCACAACGGCCATCCTGGTTCAGCATGTACATGGTAACCATATCTGGCAGGGGTGGGCCAGCCCAACCCCCACCTCCACCCTGTCGGTCTATTGCTATTTCTGGTGTACCCAGTATAGGGCTGATCTGTTCAGATCTGATGGGTGGTCCACATACAACCACGCTCCCTACACCATGGCCAGGTGGTTTTTGGCTTTTGTGCTAGGGTTTCTCTTGCCATCCCTATCAAATACTACTGTCTGCTGCACTCCGTGTCCCCCATATTATAAAGGAGTACCCACGTTGTTTTCTATTACAGAGCGGACCTTTCCTGGTGGAGTACAGTGATCTCACTGGATCTTCTCCGTGTTGGGGTCCATGGCTGGGTGAGCATCGGCTGCTGCAGCAGTTTTTTGGCCATCACCGGATGTCCTCCGCCACACGGAATCCTTCTGGGGTCAGCGACATTATCCTCGCTGGACGTCCTCCCTGATGAGTTAGGGACAGAGCCACTGAGCACCACACACCTGCCTGGTAGGTGAATTTTCTGCTGCTCGCTCAGGCATCGGACAGGGTTCCGTAGTTCCTTCTGGGTCCGGGTGTTCCTTTATATTCTCAGCTTAGTTGTACTATCTAACAGAGGGCAGTCCCCTGGGACCTGGCTATCGTCTGCGCCTGTCTGGTACTCTCTTCCCCTGGGAGTCTTCTGTATGTCGGTAGCAGCTGGTTTCTACATTTCCTGTAGTCACTCCCTTTTCTTTTATAACGACTTAGTCATTACTTATGTATATAGATGTCTGTTGTTTTAGTGGTACAGCCCTCCCTGGGACAATGTATGCTGATTGCTAGCCACTATTCTTAGAATGTCTAGTTGTCCATGGCCAATTCTTTCCCATATGATGGCTCTTTTCATTTTTTATTGGATATTCTAGTTTTTGTTGTCCTCTGGTGGTTCAGTTCCTGGTTCCTTGTGAGCCCATAGCGGGTACTCCTTTCTGGATTCCCCGTTCTTCTGACCACACAGATTCTGTATGATAATCGTTGTTTGGGAGGGGCCTGGGTTGATTGTTCCCCTTGCGGGTTCCATTAGCCTTGTGGACCTCTTGGGATTCGTGTCTATCTTCCCATCCTCCCACGTCAAGTACCTGGTGTTGAGTGGTTGGTGCTACGGCCTGCATTTCCACCTTATGGTCTCCTTCGGGAGGGACTTCCTCCTGTTTGTAGAACTTTCCTCCTTAGACTGTTGGGAGTGCTCTCCTTCTCCTCCCATGTCCCTCAGTCCAGTGTGTACCTGCTGAGATTTCCTGGGCCTGCATCTCCCTGATACTTCATTTGAGGCTCGTTCCTCGTCTCCTGGTTTTGGGATGCAAGGTTTACCTGGCCTTTACTTCAACCCCCTCCCTTTCCAAGGGTTGGCGGTTTCCCTTAGCGCCTTTGGGGTTTTCGCCTTTCAATAGGACGCTTCGCTTCATCACCTGCTTCTCGGTGGGGGAAGTCCTGCTCCCTTCATTTGTGAGCCTTGCTATGGCTTCCCTCACTCCCGGGTGCCCCTGTTGAGATTTCCTGGGCCTGCATCTGGTCCCCTTCTTTCCCTGATACTTCATTTGGCCGGAGTTTCTCCGGTTTTGCGCTTCTCAGCGATATTTTGTTTTCAGAGGCTCGTTCCTCGTCTCCTGGTTGGGGATGCAGGTATTATCTTTCATCTTTTTCTGGTTTTTACTTACACCCCCCTCCCCTTCCAAGGGTTGGCGGTTTCCCTGAGCGCCTTTGGGATTTTTTCCTTTCAATAGGGCGCTTAACTTCTTCACCTGCTTTGGGGTGAGGGGAGACCTTTTCCCTTCACATGTGAGCCTTGCTATGGCTTCCCTCACTCTTTTGGCCTCAGGGTGATTGTGCTTTCGGCTGAGACAATTGAAGGTTAGGTAGCTCCAATACGCGGTGCTGTCCTACTTCTCTCCAACCTTTTGCTGAGCTCGGTGTTTCCCTTTGCCTTCTTCTTGCATTTGGGTCGTTCTCCCAGGCTTTGGTCCTGGGGGGCTGGCAGTCGTCACTGTGGCTTCCTTGGGGTTTCTCCCTTGTTATGAGGCTTCCTGCCTATTCCGTGCTTTTCTCCTGATGAGTCACATGGTTTTCCCGCACCTGTATGCCCAACAGGTGGCATGGCTGTTTTTTTCCCACCCTCGGGGACTGCTTTGGGACGTCCCATGGTGCTGTGTCCCCCAATGCCATGCACGAGAAAATTGGATTTTTTGTACTCATCGTAAAATCCTTTTCTCGTAGTAGGCATTGGGGGACACAGATCCCACCCTATGTTTTTTACTTCCGCTTCTCCGGGCTGGTCTCTTGATCTTTCCCGGTACGGGAGTTATTGGTTCCTTGCCTTTCTTCTCCTACTGCTTTTGGTACAAACTGATCTGTCTAGTGTCTGTGGAGAGGGTATAGCCCAACGGGGAGGAGCCAACACTTTTATATGTCTAGTGTCGCCTCCTAGTGGTAGTTGGACATATACCATGGTGCTGTGTCCCCCAATGCCTACGACGAGAAAAGGATTTTACGGTGAGTACAAAAAATCCAATTTTTTCAAAGCAGCAAATATTATAAAGCTCAGGGTTTCCCTGCAATCATATCACACCGATGAGAAGGAGACCAGACAATGAAGAAGTCCAACACAAAACCCGCTACAGTCACAGATCAACATCCAACAACTAAGAGAACAATAACAGTAATAAATAATGAATTATAGGACTTGTATTTTAGTACATAGGAGGCAGTATTATAGTAGTTATATTCTAGTACATAGGAGCAGGATTATAGTAGTTATATTCCTGTACATAGGAGCAGTATTATAGTAGTTATATTCTTGTACATAGAAGGCAGTATTATAGTAGTTATATTCTTGTACATAGGAGCAGTATTATAGTAGTTATATTCTTGTACATAGGAGCAGAATTATTATTGTACATAGGAGGCAGTATTATAGTAGTTATATTCTTGTACATAGGAGCAGTATTACAGTAGTTATATTCTTGTACATAGAAGGCAGTATTATAGTAGTTATATTCTTGTACATAGGAGCAGAATTATTATTGTACATAGGAGGCAGTATTATAGTAGTTATATTCTTGTACATAGGAGACAGTATTATACAGTGGATATAAAAAGTCTACACACCCCTGTTAAAATGTCAGGTTTCTGTGTTGTAAAAAAATGAGACAAATATCAATCATTTCAGAACTTTTTCCACTTTAAATGTGATCTATGAACTGTACCACTCAATTGAAAAACAAACTGAAATCTTTTAGGTAGAGGGAAGAAAAAATATAAAAATAAAATAATATGGTTGCATAAGTGTGCATACCCTTGAACTAATACTTTGTTGAAGCACCTTTTGATGTTATTACAGCACTCAGTCTTTTTGGGTATGAGTCTATCAGCATGGGACATTTTGACTTGGCAAGATTTGCCCACTCTTCTTTGCAAAAACACTCCAAATCTGTCAGATTGCGAGGGCATCTCCTGGGCACAGCCGTCTTCAGATCATCGGATTCAGGTCTGGGCTCTGGCTGGGCCATTCCAAAACTTTTATCTTCTTCTGGTGAAGCCATTCCTTGGTTGATTTGGATGTATGCTTTGAGTCGTTGTCATGCTGAAAGATGAAGTTCCTCTTCATGTTCAGCTTTCTAGCAGAAGCTTGAAGGTTTGGTGCCAATATTGACTGGTATTTGGAACTGTTCATAATTCCCTCTAGCTTAACTAGGGACCCAGTTCCAGCTGAAGAAAAACAGCCCCTGGTCATGATGCTGCCACCACCATGCTTCACTGTGGGTATGGTGTTCTTTTGGTGATGTGCAATGTTGTTTTTGCACCAAACATATCTTTTGGAATTATGGCCAAAAAGTTCAACCTTGGTTTCATCAGACCATAACACCTTTTCCCACATGCTTTTGGGAGACTTCAGATGTGTTTTTGCAAAATGTAGCCTGGCTTGGATGTTTTTCTTGGTAAGAAAAGGCTTTCGTCTTGCCACTCTACCCCATAGCCCAGACATATGAAGAATACGGGGGATTGTTGTCACATGTACCACACAGCCAGTACTTGCCAGATATTCCTGCAGCTCCTTTAATGTTGCTGTAGACCTCTTTTTCGCCTCCCAGACCAGTTTTCTTCTCGTCTTTTCATCAATTTTGGAGTGACGTCCAGTTCTTTGTAATGTCACTGTTGTGCCATATTTTCTCCACTTGATGATGAGGACTGTCTTCACTGTGTTCCATGGTATATCTAATTCTAGTTATATTCTTGTACATAGGAGGAGAATTATAGTAGTTATATTCTTATACATAGGAGGCATTATTATAGTAGTTATATTCTTGTACATAGGAGCAGTATTATAGTAGTTATATTCTTGTACATAGTAACAGTATTATAGTAGTTATATTCTTGTACATAGGGGCAGTATTATAGTAGTTATATTCTTAACCATATTTCTTTTTATTGAGGTAAGAAAACAAGGCCACACGCCTACACAAGACATCAGTATCATAACATTAAGAGTCACAATAGTTATCCAGCATACAAGTCATGTGTAGACAATACCAGCGATTATCATCTTCATCAAAAACATACATCAAAAGAAACAAAAAGAAGGAAAAAGGGGTAAGGGAGAGACAATAGGTTAGGTGGGGGGAAGGGATCAGAGAAGTGAGGGAATCCTGCTCTATCATGTGAAATTCCTGTGTGATTTCCATGGGGACCATAGCTTTAGGAAACAATGGCGAGAGTTTGTTTCCCAATGTGCCAGTTCCTCAAAGCGGTAGATATGATCTACCTTGTCCGTCCACATATCTAGATTTGGAGGGGAATCAGTTTTCCACAAAAGGGGAACTAGTAATCTAGCTGCTGTGATCAGCATTGTAGGGAGGTTATTTTTGGCGGGGGTTAGCGTGCTATTAGGGCACCACAGTAAGATAAGTTTGGCATCTAATACGACTTTAGTTTTGCAAACGCTATTAATCATTGATTCTATCAATTTCCAAAACGGTTGAATCTTATGGCAGAGCCACTAGATATGTGATAATGAACCGGTTTCCATGCCACACCTCCAGCACACCTCGGATACCTCAGGATTAAGTTTGTGCAAGAATTCAGGAGTTTTGTACCATCTACTTAGTAGCTTAAAAGAATTCTCCTGAACTCTCACACAGCGACTTAAGCCATGAGAGTGGGCCAAAACAAAGGCTCTCTCTGGTTCCGTCAGGGTCATAGAAAGCTCTCGCTCCCATGAAGTCAAATACCCAAGCTCTGGTGGTAAGGAGGAAAGCATTTCCTTATACATCTGGGATAATGGCCTAAGAGGAGGCCTAGGGGCCAAGACTTTCTTCTCAAGCCAGGAGGGGGAGCTATTACTAGCAAAGGTTCCAACGCATAACTTGGTATCTCTCTTAAAATCTGTCAAGTGGAAAAAGGGAGCTGTCTTGATTTCGGGGCGATCCATTATTAAATCCCATTGCAAACTACCATCTGGAAGAAGGACATCCCGCAGGGACAAGCCAGCGAGCCTAGACCAAATCCCAGAGGGGCTTGACACAGAAGGATGAATATAGCTCTGTAACAATTTAAGAGGCATACAGGGATTGGGAAAGCTAAACTGCTGGGATTTGACCATTTTAGACCATTCTACTAGCATTCCTTTCCAAACCGGGGAAGAGGCGTAATGATTGGCTGAAAAGGGCCTAACACCCCATAGAGTGAGCTGATCTTGGTTGGGGAGTAGTACAGATTCGAGCCGTGAGCAAAGGGAGTTAGATTTACGGGTCAGGGTAGATATACATCTACATAACTGAACAGCAGTATAATATGACTTTACATCAGGCATCCCAAAGCCTCCAAACTTCTTATCTCTTGTAAGGACAGAATAGGCAATGCGTTGAGACTTGCCATTCCAGAGGAAGCGCGTGAACACTCGGCGGACCTCTGAAAAGTATGAGTTTGGCAACCATATAGGGATGGCTTGCAGCAAATAAAGAAATTTGGGGAGAATGAAAGTTTTCAGATAGTTTTTCCTCCCTATCCATGAAACAAAAGGGAGTTTCAAATTTTTCCTCCCTATCCATGAAACAAAAGGGAGTTTCAAATTTTGTAAGTGGGTGCGAACCTCTTGCAGGAGTGGGCAAATAGTGCCGGGGAGAGGGGGCACCCCTGTCTTGTCCCGTTGGTGATGTGAAATGGTGGGGACAATGCTCCATTGACTTTGACCATGGCAGAGGGGGCCGAATAAAGGGTGTTGACAGCACTAATAAACTGGTCCGGGAGGCCAAACTTCGACAGGGTCCGCGACATAAAGAGCCAGCTGACCCTGTCGAAGGCTTTTTCCGCATCAGTGCTCACCAGGACTAAAGGCTTAGAGGATCTCTTGGCCCAATTCACAAGATGTAGAAGCCGCACCGTGTTCTCCGACCCCTGTCTGCCATGGACAAATGTAGTGTACGGGGACTGTAATACCCGTCACTACCAAAGTGTCACTTGGTGTGCTGTCGTCCCTCCTTAGTTATGGAGAAGTTGGTATATGTCAGTTTTGTAAATTGTCATGTAATGTAATGTCATGTATTTCCCTGTTGCTGTGAAACTTGCATGTACAGGCCTGCAGGGGTGTCATTCCAGCTTCTAGTCGCTAGAGGGAGCTAGAGAGCCCTAGTTTATATAAGGCCCAGACAGGGAAGTAAAAGTCAGTCTAGAGCACAGCTCAGAAGTTTCTAGAGCCTGAGAAAGCTGAGAGAGACAGAGGCAAAGATCAGGAAAGCCAGAGGTACTCAGAAAGACAGAGGAGGTACTTATAAAAGCCATAGCCAAGGATATAAAGCCAGAATTAGGTTAAAGGGCCTTGGTGAAGAATTGCTGTATTCCAGGATCAGACAGAATTAGAGTGCAAGCTCCTGTGCTGCAAGTCCTGTGTTCAACACTCTGTAATTACCCTGCTATAACTGAATTGCCTGCATCGACCGAATTGCAAAATCGACTGTATGCTTAGGAACTGCATTTCCAATATTGTCTCTGCTTGCAAAACTACTAAAGTTGGAGTTCTGTTTTAAAACTACGTTTCCTCAATTTATTCCTGCATCCGCAAACGACGTGCCACCGTTTACTTGGCACTGGCGTCACGAACTATCTTTACCTATACCTGCCCTTGCAGAGAGTCAGCCGTACCAGGTTAGTGTCTATTGCACTACATCACCCAGAAACACCTACTACACACAACTTGAGTACGCTGCACCTCTCTTTTGGCGTCACGAACAGGATACGCACGCTTTCCAGTGCAAGAAGCGTGAACTTTGTGCCTTATACAGTTGCCCTGTGACCAAAGTGACAATTTGCCTGTTTATTGCAAGTGGACTTTGTGGACTGAAAATCGTACCCAAAGTGTACCCAAAACTTCTAAAAAGCGCTGTGCAGTGTTGCGCTGCACAGAGGAAGAAAACCGCCGCATTGGAATGTGGTTTTGTGGACTTTTTGCAATCCTGCTTGCTGTCAGTGAATGGACAGCGTTTTGCTAAAGATGGCCACCGGCTGCCTGGAGTAAAGTTTCCCGCGCCGCTGAGGACTTTCGTGGGCGGATCCCTGCAAAGACACAGAGAGTCCCGCCCCTCTTGATCATCGCACCGCCGCGGCCCTGCTTCTCCTGCGTCATCGGGTGCTCAGGACGTCCGGAACCTCGCGAGACTGGACCTGCGCAAGCCCGGCGATACCGGTAAGCACTTGTAACCGGAGGGAAGGGGAGTGTACCGGCCTCTTTAGTCGCCAGCGGCCACCTCTCAATAGACTACCATGTCAGAGCCAGGAGTGCCTGAGCAGCCGGCCCCAGGAGAGCTTGCGGCTCCTGATCACCCTACAGCCCCTAGCATGATGCCCTTTAACATGCCCTACTATTTCAGGGCCCCATGGTTCCCCCGCTACAGGGGAGAGACCCATACCCTACGGGACTTTGAAGAAAAGTTGCTGGCACTATTCCGATTATACCCTATAAATTCCGACCAGCAAATGGAAATCATGCTGGCGCAACTGGAGGGGGCTGCCCGCAGGGAAGTGTTATCATGGCCTGCTACTGAGCGGAGTACTCTAGAACAGATCTTCACCCGCCTCAGAGCCACTTTTGAAACTAGGACTGCCTCAGAGATAAAGATGCACTTCTTTGGCAAGAGACAGAAGCCCGGTGAGTCCCTCCGTGACTATGCCCTATCACTTCAGGAGGCTTTAGGGGCTGTAATCCAGATAGATCCCAAAGAGGCTGATAACCGGGACCAGACCCTGAGGGAACAATTTATCAACGGGGTGTCTAGTGAACAAATAAGGACCCAGTTAAAGATGCTGTCCGCCCAGCACCCTAACAGTGCCTTTCTGGACTTTAAAGAACTGGCTATAAAAATTCTGGGGTCCACAGTATCTCCTGAGTTGAGCGCCCTATCTGAGTCATCAGCCTGCAAGCCAAAACCGCTTGTCACTAACCGAGCTGAGGCCGGCCAAGCTGTTCAAGTGTCAGCTACTGATACTATTGCCATGCTGACAGAGCAAGTAAATCACCTCACTAAAAGTCTAGAGAAAGTGTGCAGAAAAATAGAGGAATGGGAAAAACCCATAATGCTAGATGAAGAATTCCTGTCACCTCCTAGGCCGTTCCCACCTCCTTACCAAGAGACTCACCCCAGGGATCCTGGGAGGCGTAATAGAGGTCGCAAGAAGCCCGTGTGTACATACTGCAAAAAGCTGGGACACACAGAATCCACGTGCTGGCAGTTAAACGGGCAACCCCTGAGGCTGAGGACCACCCCTCGGGAGGTAGAACACTAGGTCCAGAGGATCCAAATTGGATGCCACGTTATGTAGGATCCCATCCTAAAATCAATATAGAGATCAACGGGATCCCCTTTGAAGCTCTATTAGATACTGGGTCTCAGGTCACTACTATTCAGCTGCCTGCATTTGAAAAGTTCTGGGACACCAACCAGTTGACCCAACCGCCTGAATCCTGGGTGGAAATTATCGCCAGCAATGGCAAACCAGTAAAGGTTTATGGATACTGGGAACCCACCCTGCAGGTGGGAGAAGTAACCCTGCCTCAACAGGGAGTGATCGTAGTACAGGCCGGTGACAGGGGAGGACATCCTGTCATTCTAGGCACCAATGTCTTCAAAAACTGTTATTCAGAAATACTTGCTGTATTACATCAGACTTTGCCCACAGCTTCCTCTGCATCCAGGAGGGTGATTCAAAAGACTATCACTGTGTTAAGTGCCCAGCAGAGGTTTGCTAATGGGAAAGGAGAAATTTGTACTGCCAGGATCCGTGATATTAAGCCTGTGACTTTGCCTCCTAATTCTCAAACTCTTTTGTGGTGTCGTGCTGTCCTGGGAGTCGAAGGCCGAGATTATCCAGCCCTGGTGGAACCACTCCAAATGGAGGATTATCCTTATGTGAGAGCTGCCAAGTGCCTGGTGAACGTCTCCCAAGGTAAAGTACCTGTCCGTCTGATTAATCTGAGTAATCATCCTGTTGCGCTTACTAAGCATTGCCCTGTTGCCCAGCTGTCCCAGGTGTCCTTCCAAGACATCATTCGTCTTCCAGTGACAGAAAAGCCGCCAGCTGCAGACAGCAGATGTTCGCCGGTGACCCAGCCACAAGTACCCTGGTGGGAAGAGCTCCATGTGGGGGACGAGACTACCCCCCAACATCAACAAGAAGGGATCCTACAGCTGGTCAAAGAGTACCACCAGGCATTCAGTAAGCATGCTACCGATTACGGGGAGGTGAGTGCCATACAACACACCATACCTACTGGCTCTCATCCTCCTATCAAGGAGAGGTACAGACCCTTACCACCTACCTCATATCAGACTGTAAAAGAAATGATCCAAGAGATGAAAGACTCTAATGTAATCCGGGACAGCCGTAGTCCGTGGGCTGCACCCCTGGTCCTTGTAAAGAAGAAGGACGGTGGTGTCCGTTTCTGTGTGGATTATAGGAAAATTAATCAAATAACCCACAAAGATGCATACCCACTGCCCCGCATTGAGGAGTCACTAACTGCTCTGGGCTCCTCTGCCTATTTCTCCACATTGGACTTGACCAGTGGCTACTGGCAAGTACCCATGGCCCCTGCAGATAGGGAAAAGACTGCCTTCACTACTCCCATGGGCCTGTTCGAATTCAATTGTATGCTGTTCGGGCTATGTAATGCCCCAGGAACTTTCCAGAGATTAATGGAGCGGTGTTTGGGTCACAAAAACTTCGAAACAGTGCTGCTGTATCTAGATGACGTCATTGTGTACTCAAAAACATATGAGGACCATCTGAAACATTTGGCAGAAGTATTTGAAATCCTTATCAAATATGGCTTGAAGGTAAAGCCATCTAAGTGTCACCTGCTCAAACCTGCAGTAAGATACCTGGGGCATGTAGTAAGCGGAGAGGGAGTGCAACCTGACCCTGATAAATTAGCAGCTGTCCTTAATTGGCCGGTTCCTACTACTGTCAAAGAGGTGAGGAGTTTCCTGGGTTTTGCCGGCTACTATAGACGTTTTATCCCCCATTTTGCTCAAATAGCTGATCCTATCCAGGAGCTCTTGAGGGGGCAACCCAAAAAGAGTCCTAGAACTCCTGTGTCCATTGAGTGGAATGAGAAAAGAGAGATAGCGTTCCAATTGCTAAAAAAGAAACTGACCGAGCCTCCAGTGTTAGGTTATCCAGATTATAGCAAGCCCTTCCATCTCTATACTGATGCTAGCAAGCGAGGCCTGGGAGCTGTGTTAGCCCAAATCCAAGAGGGAAAAGAGAGAGTGATAGCATATGCAAGCCGCTCCCTGAAATGAGCTGAGAAAAATGACCAGAATTATAGTTCCTTCAAACTAGAGTTCCTGGCATTAGTGTGGGCGGTGACAGAAAAATTCAAGGATTATCTAGCCGCCACCCCGTTCATTGCATTCACGGACAATAACCCTCTAGCACATCTAAATACAGCTAGATTAGGGGCTTTGGAGCAGAGATGGGCCTCTCGCCTTGCCAACTATAATTTCTCTGTAAAGTATCGTGCTGGACGTACTAATGATAACGCTGATGCTTTATCCAGGCTTCCCACAGAGACAGCTCCTGATGATGTGCGAGATGCTTGGGAAGATGTAGAGATGCCGGCTTTCTATAACAAATTTGCTCAACAGGATCAGGCTCGAGCTACCAATAACAGAGCTGCAGTTCCTTCACCCTCCAGTAGGCCTGATCCTAAAGAAGAAAGGTGGGTGAAACTACAGTCTGAAAGTAGAGTGCTGGGTGAGTTGTTGGACTTCATTACTAGTGGCAGAGCCCCTGAGAGGATTCGGCGTAAGAGTGCAGATCCTGAGCTCATCAAACTGTGGAGACAGCGCCAGCAACTCTTCATACAAAAGGGCCTATTGCTACGGAGAAGCCTAGACCCAGTGTCCAACGAGAGAGTGCATCAGATTCTCATACCCCGACGAGATGCAGGTATGGTGTTGGAGATGTACCACAATCAATCCGGTCACTTTGGGGTCCAAAAGACTGAGGCTACTATCCGCCAGCGGTTTTACTGGGTGGGCATGAGAGAAGACATGGAGAAGTGGTGTCGAGAGTGTGTAGCCTGTGCCTTGAAACGAAGTGAGCACCATGATCAGAGGGCACCACTGAGACCCATTGTAAGTACCCGTCCTCTTGAACTTGTCGCCATCGACCATGTAAAACTGGAGCCTAGTCGCTCAGGGTATGCTTATGCCATGACTATTATTGATCATTTCACAAAGTTTGTTGTAGCGGTGCCTGTGAGAGACCAGACAGCCAAGACTACAGCCGAAATGTTCTGGAAGCACTTCCTCCTGCCCTATGGATGTCCAGAAAAGATCCTCACCGACCAAGGACCTGCTTTTGAGTCCCATCTGTTCCATGAACTGTGCCGCTTACACAACTGTAAGAAGATCCGGACAACGGCCTACCATCCTCAAGGTAACGGATTATGTGAAAAAATGAATCAGACCTTGATAGAGATGCTGAGGGCCGTGCCTCCTGAGAACAGAGGAGATTGGCCCAGTCTGTTGCCACAGCTCATGTTCACATACAATCATACCATACATTGTTCCACCGGGTATACCCCTTTTTACTTGATGTTTGGGCGCCAAGGGACATTGCCTGCTGATCATTCATTGGACATACATGTACCTGATTGCATTAACCCATTACCTAACACCGACTGGGTTGCGGAGCACCAAAGGCGATTGGATGCAGCCAAAGCCATTGTTCAGGAACGTATGGACTTTGCTAGAGACCGACAGCAGAGAGACCATGATCAGGCAGCCCATGCAGAACCCTTGACCATAGGGGCCGTGGTATGGTTAAAGAATAACCGTCGTACCAGCAAATTGGACAGTAAGTGGGAACGAAGTCCTTATGTTGTCACTGCAATCCCAAATGTTGGAACTCACACTTATGAGATCACCCGGGAAGGCAAGGGATCCCAAATTGTACACCGAAACCGGTTAAAGCTCTGCCTGACACCAGAACCTAGTGACGAGAGTTCTGGATCTGAGTATCCTGTGTCGGAGTCAGCAATACAGCCCGAGGATCCTATGCAGGCTGTTAGTAATCTGAGGTATGACGCGGATCCCATGCATTGGCTTCTGACACCTTGGTTGAACTTGCTGGTGCCTGCTCCGGCACCTACTGTAGCTTCACCTCCAGAAGAGACGGTTCAAGATGCTCCGGATCCAGTTCCCCCTCTCGTGGATATTGTTGTTCCAGTTGTTCCTGTTGTTCCAGTTGTTCCTGTTGTTCCAGTTGTTCCTGACCGAGGTCTCACGGATGGAGACCCTCCTGTTGCTCCTCTCCCTTCTACCTCGTTGCTAAGGGAAGAGGAGACCCCTGTGTTGAGAAGGTCTACCCGGATGACCAGGGGATGCCCACCAGTCCGTTTAGGAGACTTTGACTATTCTGGTGGTGTCTCCTCCCAAACCGTTGCTACTGGTAATACTTTGTTGGACATTTGTGCGCAAGAATGGACTCCCCCACGTGAGCCCTTGCCTGTGATACACCCACAGGAAACTCCTGGGTAGTTCCGTTATTTTGCTGTTCTATTATGGACTTATTCATTGTCATGGACTATCCTGGTTATAATGTTACGCTGTGCCAGGTCAGCGCCCCCGTTCCATTCATTATCCTGAGAGAAGAGAACGACGCCCCTTGTCACCACCCTTCACCTTTGCCAATTGGACCTGATGTAAATGTAAATGCAGATGAATTATATGTATGTATGCCTGCATGTCTCTATTTTCTATTTCAGGTAGAGATTCCAGTTGGGCGACCCATGATGGAGTACGAGGTCGTACTCAGCTTAAAGCAGTGGGGTATGTAGTGTACGGGGACTGTAATACCCGTCACTACCAAAGTGTCACTTGGTGTGCTGTCGTCCCTCCTTAGTTATGGAGAAGTTGGTATATGTCAGTTTTGTAAATTGTCATGTAATGTAATGTCATGTATTTCCCTGTTGCTGTGAAACTTGCATGTACAGGCCTGCAGGGGTGTCATTCCAGCTTCTAGTCGCTAGAGGGAGCTAGAGAGCCCTAGTTTATATAAGGCCCAGACAGGGAAGTAAAAGTCAGTCTAGAGCACAGCTCAGAAGTTTCTAGAGCCTGAGAAAGCTGAGAGAGACAGAGGCAAAGATCAGGAAAGCCAGAGGTACTCAGAAAGACAGAGGAGGTACTTATAAAAGCCATAGCCAAGGATATAAAGCCAGAATTAGGTTAATGGGCCTTGGTGAAGAATTGCTGTATTCCAGGATCAGACAGAATTAGAGTGCAAGCTCCTGTGCTGCAAGTCCTGTGTTCAACACTCTGTAATTACCCTGCTATAACTGAATTGCCTGCATCGACCGAATTGCAAAATCGACTGTATGCTTAGGAACTGCATTTCCAATATTGTCTCTGCTTGCAAAACCACTAAAGTTGGAGTTCTGTTTTAAAACTACGTTTCCTCAATTTATTCCTGCATCCGCAAACGGCGTGCCACCGTTTACTTGGCACTGGCGTCACGAACTATCTTTACCTATACCTGCCCTTGCAGAGAGTCAGCCGTACCAGGTTAGTGTCTATTGCACTACATCACCCAGAAACACCTACTACACACAACTTGAGTACGCTGCACAAAACCTACTTGTTCTTCATGCACAATGTCAGGGAGAACATCTTGAAGCCTGGTAGCCAGAATTTTCACCCACCACTTCACATCATTATTAAGTAAAGATATTGGCCTATAGTTACTGCAGCATGTTGGTTCTTTGTTTTCCTTATGGAGGACCGTAATGTGCGCCAATAAGGAATGAGGAGCGAGAGAACCCCCTGTCAGAAGGTAGTTGCACAAGTTCCTGAAACGTGGGATTAACACATCCTGAAAGGATTTATAGTATGCAATGGAAAATCCATCAGGGCCGGGACTTTTACCCGATGGGATAGACATAAGGACCTTGCGAACCTCTGAATCGGAAATAGGCTTAGTCAGGAGGGAAGTTTTTGATGGGGATACAGAGGGAAGGTCTAGAGACTGCAAGAATTTATCAGTGGCCTCGGATAAATCTCCAGGGGTGGTCCCATTAGGGGGTGGCAAATTATATAAGGCCTCATAGAAGGCACAAAATGCCTTAGCGACATCTGGGGTAGACTTATGTATTTTGCCCTTGGAGTCTTTAATAGAGGAAACAAAGGAGTCAAAAAACTGCTTCTTGGCAATTGCCGACATCAGTCTGTTTCCTCTATCCCCATGAGCATAGGCCTTAAATCGGGAACGAAGGACCAACTTTGCTGAGGTGACATTCAATAAATTTTTTAGTTTTGTTCTGGCTTCAGTTAGTTCTGCTAGGGTGCTTATAGCCCGAGATTCCTTGTGGGAAGATTCTAGACGGGTTATGTTCGCCAATAAGGCATCCAGGGCTAGTGTCCTTTGTTTTTTCACAAAAGCTCCCAAAGCTATAAGTTCCCCCCTGAGGACCACCTTATGGGATTCCCATAATATAGAAGGAGAAGGAGGCGACTCTGGGGTATCATTAAGCGCGAAAAATTCAGATATTGAGGCCTTAATTTTATCTGCATGTCTAGGGTCTAGAATCAGGGTATCATTGAGACGCCACAAGCGCTCCTTTCTCTGCGGTCCAAACAGGGAAAAATTAACAATGACAGGGGCATGGTCGGATAGTGTTATATTACCTATCCGGGCTCCAGAGACATTACGTACATGTGAACTAGACAGGAAAATGTAATCCAATCTGTGGAAAGATAGTTTGGCATGTGAGTAAAAAGTATAATCTCGGCCATTGGGGTTTAGGGCCCGCCAGACATCTAATACTTTAAGTTTCCTCAGGGAAATTTTTAATCTTTTCAAGAGCCTGTAAGATACAGAAGGTCTGCCCGCCGAGGTGTCCACCGCTGGCTCCAGGGCAACATTGAAGTCGCCCCCCAAAACTAGTAAGCCCTCTGAGAAGGAGGATAACGCAGCAAGGGTCTGAACGAGCCATGGTACTTGGCCTTTATTGGGAGAATACAAGTTAGCAAAGGTCACTGGAGACTCGCCCAGTAAACCCCTTACAAAAATATACCTGCCCTCAGGGTCTGCTAAAATAGCTGCGTGTTTAAAGGGGAGGCATTTATGCACAGCTATACTAACCCCCCTACTGGCGGAGTCATGAGTACTGTGAAACCACTGGACAAATTTCTTGGGGGGAAGTTTAGGAACTTTGCCCGTTCTGAAATGGGTCTCTTGCAAAAAGGCCACAGAGACCTTATCTTTCAGAAGGAGAGATAGTGTTTGAGACCTTTTACATGGCTCGTTCAGCCCATGCGCTTTTAGTGAGGCGACTACTATAGAAGACATTTCTGCATATATTCAGGTGAGTAAGTGCATAATACAACCATGGAAGTATGGAAGAGCACACATATGACATGAGCAGGAGAAGGGAAAGAAGGTAAGGGAAGTACAAAAGAACAAAAAATTAATAAGAGAACATTAAACATGTCAAGTTGACAAGTGAGTAACTCAGACAAGACACCCGTCCGAGGAGGGGTTGGTACTCTACCTAACACCAGCCAAGACAGGATTGGACTGGCGAGGGGGCAAGTAAAGCACCTATGGTCTAAACAAAAGAGACCAAAAAAAAAAAAATGTGTCCAGCATCTTAATCCGTCCGGACATCACCCTGCAGTGAGGAACAGAATGCATTGTCCTAGAGGTAGCGTCCCATAGCAGCAATGAAACGGCACAGAACCAATTAAACATAACATTAAGCCCAATTAAGAGATAGGCCACAGAAATAAAACACTAAAAATGTAGAAAACATTGAAAATGTAGAAAGGCCAAGTCCGCCTGTAGTAACCTGTATAACATAGAGGTGAGCAACAGTCATCTCCTATTCTGAGGAGGTAGAAATATCAGCAAGGTATGCTTACAAGCACCTCTAATCAGGTGGGGTCTCTATCCATCCTGCCGCGTCCTGAACGATCCGACTTGCCCGCAGACGCTGTTTGCCAAGCGGTAACACGAGGTGGTATGGGAAGGGCGCCATCTTGGTCAGCCGGTAACCATGAGGGGATCTCCATCGGAGGAACGTCCAGGGACCGCCAGACAGAATCCAGGTCAGCAGGTGAACGCACAGTGAGTAGCTTACCATTCCTGGAAATCGCCAACCCAAATGGGTATAACCAGCGGAATGGGGTCGAGGTTTTCCTCAGGATATCCAGGAGAGGCCTGAGGAGGCGTCGCTTGGCCAGGGTGGATGGCGCGATGTCCTGGAACATCTGGATCGGGGTATTTTCGTATTCCAGTACCTCTATTTCTCTTTGGCTTTTAAGGATGGCTGCAGTATCAACGTAGCTCAATAAGCCACAGATTACATCACGTGGCGGTTCTTGCGGTTTAGGCCTAGGGCGCAGCGCCCTGTGTATGCGCTCCACCACGATTCCAGCCGCTCTGTCAGGGTCCAGCAGTTTAGAGAACAATTCACGTGCCACAGTCGGTAAGGCCTCCGCTGCAAACGACTCAGGTAGGCCGCGGATGCGGATATTGCGCCGGCGACTACGGTTTTCTTGGTCTTCCAATTTCAGGAAGGCATCGTTTAGCAAGGCCTTGTGAGACGCCAGCACCTCCGACGCTTTACTTTCGTAGGTCATGATGGCCTCCTGAGTGGCCTCTAGAGCAACCACCCTCTGCCCAAGATGCTTCATGTCGTCCTTGATATCAGACAGGTCTTGTTTCAAAGGCGAGAGGGCAGATTCAAGGACCCGGCGCAGGGTTCGTTCTGAGAGAGGTGGGTCTCTGGGCCTCTTATCCGAGACATCGGAGCCACTGCCTGCATCTGACAATTCCCCTGCGTCAGAGTCTTGTGCAGCAGACGTCGCCATATTGGGGCCTTTCTGCGCCGTGAACCTCGACGTTTTCCGGAGAAACTTCTCCATCTCTGGCTGTTTGGAGCGCAGTGGGGTGGACTCTGAGCTTCCTCTGTTCTTTTCTCTGCCAGGTTGCCCCATAATCAAGCAAATTATGAGCTTATATAGGGCAAATGAGCCGGAATGCTGGAGGAGCTCAAGCTCGTGCGGCCATTCAGCAGCGTGGCTAGGCTCCGCCCCCCTATAGTAGTTATATTCTTGTACATTGGAGCAGTATTATAGTAGTTATATTCTTGTACATAGGAGCAGTATTATAGTAGTTATATTCTTGTACATAGGAGGCAGTATTATAGTAGTTATATTCTTGTACATAGGAGGCAGTATTATAGTAGTTATATTCTTGTACATAGGAGCAGTATTATAGTAGTTATATTCTTGTACATAGGGGCAGTATTATAGTAGTTATATTCTTGTACATAGGAGCAGTATTATAGTAGGTATATTTTTGCACATATGAGGGAGTATTATAGTAGTTATATTCTTGTACATAGGAGCAGTTATATGGTAAGTGTATTTTTGTATGTTGGAACAATGTTATTTTTTGTATATATACAGTATATAGTATATATTTTGTTATATTTTTAATATATTTTTTTGTACATGGGGCAACATTATTGTTGTTATGTGGTAAATATTGTCTGTAGGTTGTATTGTTTTACATGTACAGTGATATATACATGGCTATAAGTTAATGTATTTTGTCAAACATTTACTTGAGGCAGATATTTATCATAGCAGTTGTCAGTTCCTTTTAGCCATACTTTTTTAGGAACAGGTTTAAAATTATTTTCTCACATGAAGGATCACAATGGAGAGACTGACATCTCTTCTCTATCCTGTGGTATGATGGAAGATCGTTATCTGTGTAGATCTCCTCATGCTCATGATTTGGATGGTCACTTACCTTTGCCTCAGCAGATCGGTATTATAATATTGGCAGGCTGCTTTGGCTCCACACTTCTTTCCCCATAGGATGCAGGTGCTATCAATCATACTGCCGTACATGAAAGGACCCGGCAGCCAGGCTGGAAAATGGGAAATACATAATTCACCCGCAAAAGAAAGAATAAACATTAATAATCTGTAGAATATTTACTCAGATTTTAGTTACAATTAGAGATCAGCGAAGATCTGAAAAATTAAATTTGCTGCATCGCCAAATTTCACAAATAAATTTGATTTGTGACTAGAGTTGAGCGAACACCTGGATGTTCGGGTTCGAGAAGTTCGGCCGAACTTCCCGGAAATGTTCGGGTTCGGGATCCGAACCCGACCCGAACTTCGTCCCGAACCCGAACCCGAACCCCATTGAAGTCAATGGGGACCTGAACTTTTGGGCACTAAAAAGGCTGTAAAACAGCCCAGGAAAGAGATAGAGGGCTGCAAAAGGCAGCAACATGTAGGTAAATCCCCTGCAAACAAATGTGGATAGGGAAATGAATTAAAATAAAAAAAATAAAAATTAACCAATATCAATTAAACAGAGGTCCCATAGCAGAGAATCTGGCTTCACGTCAGCAGAGAATCAGTCTCTTCATGCCATAGCAGAGAATCTGGCTTCATGTCAGCGCAGAATCAGTCTTCATGTCATAGCAGAGAATCAGGCTTCACGTCACCCACCACTGGAACAGGCCAATGTCACATATTTAGGCCCCGGCACCCAGACAGAGGAGAGAGGTCCCGTAACAGAGAATCTGGCCTTATGTCAGCACAGAATCAGTCTTCATGTCATAGCAAAGAATCAGGCTTCACGTCACCCACCACTGGAACAGGCCACTGTCACATATTTAGGCCCAGGCAGAGGAGAGAGGTCCCGTAACAGAGAATCTGGCCTCATGTCAGCACAGAATCAGTCTTCATGTCATAGCAGAGAATCAGGCTTCACGTCACCCACCACTGGAACAAGCCACTGTCACATATTTAGGCCCAGGCACCCAGGCAGAGGAGAGAGGTCCCGTAAAGGAGAATCTGGCCTTATGTCAGCAGAGAATCAGTCTTCATGTCATAGCAGAGAATCAGGCTTCACGTCACCCACCACTGGAACAGGCCACTGTCACATATTTAGGCCCAGGCACCCAGGCAGAGGAGAGAGGTCCCGTAACAGAGAATCTGGCCTTATGTCAGCGCAGAATCAGTCTTTATGTCATAGCAGAGAATCGGGCTTCACGTCACCCACCACTGGAACAGGCCACTGTCACACATTTAGGCCCCGGCACCCAGGCAGAGGAGAGAGGTTCCGTAACAGAAAATCTGGCCTTATGTCAGCGCAGAATCAGTCTTCATGTCATAGCAGAGAATCAGGCTTCACGTCACCCACCACTGGAACAGGCCACTGTCACACATTTTAGGCCCCGGCACCCAGACAGAGGAGAGGTTCATTCAACTTTGGGTTGCCCCCCAATATAATTATAAAATGAAAATAAAAATAGTATTGAATGAGGAAGTGCCCTGGAGTAGAATAATATATTGTTAAGGGGAGGTAGTTAATATCTAATCTGCACAAGGGATGGACAGGTCCTGTGGGATCCATGCCTGGTTCATTTTTATGAACGTCAGCTTGTCCACATTGGCTGTAGACAGGCGGCTGCGTTTGTCTGTAATGACGCCCCCCTGCCGTGCTGAATACACGTTCAGACAAAACGCTGGCTGCCGGGCAGGCCAGCACCTCCAAGGCAAAAAAGGCTAGCTCTGGCCACGTGGACAATTTGGAGACCCAGAAGTTGAATGAGGCCGAACCATCAGTCAGTACGTGGAGGGGTGTGCACAGGTACTGTTCCACCATGTTAGTGAAATGTTGTCTCCTGCTAACACGTTCCGTATCAGGTGGTGGTGCAGTTAGCTGTGGCGTGGTGACAAAACTTTTCCACATCTCTGCCATGCTAACCCTGCCCTCAGAGGAGCTGGCCGTGACACAGCTGCGTTGGCGACCTCTTGCTCCTCCTCTGCCTTCGCCTTGGGCTTCCACTGGTTCCCCTGTGACATTTGGGAATGCTCTCAGTAGCGCGTCTACCAACGTGCGCTTGTACTCGCGCATCTTCCTATCACGCTCCAGTGTAGGAAGTAAGGTGGGCACATTGTCTTTGTACCGGGGATCCAGCAGGGTGTCAACCCAGTAGTCTGCACACATTAAAATGTGGGCAACTCTGCTGTCGTTGCGCAGGCACTGCAGCATGTAGTCGCTCACGTGTGCCAGGCTGCCCAGAGGTAAGGACAAGCTGTCCTCTATGGGAGGCGTATCGTCATCGTCCTGTGTTTCCCCCCAGCCACGCACCAGTGATGGGCCCGAGCTGCTTTGGGTGCCACCCCGCTGTGAACATGCTTCATCCTCATCCTCCTCCACCTCCTCCTCCTCATCCTCGTCCTCCTCGTCCTCCAGTAGTGGGCCCTGTCTGGCCACATTTGTACCTGGCCTCTGCTGTTGCAAAAAACCTCCCTCTGAGTCACTTTGAAGAGACTGGCCTGAAAGTGCTAAAAATGACCCCTCTTCCTCCTCCTCCTCCTCCTCCTGGGCCACCTCCTCTTCCATCATCGCCCTAAGTGTTTTCTCAAGGAGACATAGAAGTGGTATTGTAAAGCTGATAACGGCGTCATCGCCACTGGCCATGTTGGTGGAGTACTCGAAACAGCGCAACAGGGCACACAGGTCTCGCATGGAGGCCCAGTCATTGGTGGTGAAGTGGGTCTGATCCGCAGTGCGACTGACCCGTGCGCGCTGCAGCTGAAACTCCACTATGGCCTGCTGCTGCTCGCACAGTCTGTCCAGCATATGCAAGGTGGAGTTCCACCTGGTAAGCACGTCGCATATGAGGCGGTAAGCGGGAAGGCCGAAGTTACGCTGTAGCGCAGACAGGCGAGAAGCGGCAGGGTGTGAACGCCGGAAGCGCGAACAGATGGCCCGCACTTTATGCAGCAGCTCTGACATGTCGGGGTAGTTGCGAATGAACTTCTGCACCACCAAATTCAGCACATGCGCCAGGCAAGGGATGTGCGTCAAACCGGCTAGTCCCAGAGCTGCAACGAGATTTCGCCCATTATCGCACACCACCAGGCCGGGCTTGAGGCTCACCGGCAGCAACCACTCGTCGGTCTGTTGTTCTATACCCCTCCACAACTCCTGTGCGGTGTGGGGCCTGTCCCCCAAACATATGAGTTTCAGAACGGCCTGCTGACGTTTACCCCGGGCTGTGCTGAAGTTGGTGGTGAAGGTGTGTGGCTGACTGGATGAGCAGGTGGAAGAAGAGGAGGAGGAGGAAGCTGAGTAGGAGGAGGAGGAGACAGGAGGCAAAGAATGTTGCCCTGCGATCCTTGGCGGCGGAAGGACGTGCGCCAAACAGCTCTCCGCCTGGGGCCCAGCCGCCTCTACATTTACCCAGTGTGCAGTTAGGGAGATATAGCGTCCCTGGCCGTGCTTACTAGTCCACGTATCTGTGTTTAAGTGGACCTTGCCACAGATGGCGTTGCGCAGTGCACACTTGATTTTATCGGACACTTGGTTGTGCAGGGAATGCACGGCTCTCTTGGAGAAGTAGTGTCGGCTGGGAACAACATACTGTGGGACAGCAAGCGACATGAGCTGTTTGAAGATGTGTGTGTCCACCAGCCTAAATGACAGCATTTCATAGGCCAGTAGTTTAGAAATGCTGGCATTCAGGGCCAGGGATCGAGGGTGGCTACTTGGGAAATTACGCTTTCTCTCAAATGTTTGTGAGATGGAGAGCTGAACGCTGCTGTGTGACATGGTTGAGATGCTTGGTGACGCAGGTGGTGGTGTTGGTGGTACATCCCATGTTTGCTGGGCGGCAGGTGCCAACGTTCCTCCAGAGGCGGAGGAAGAGGCCGAGGCGGCGGCGGCAGCAGCAGCAGAAGAGGCCGAGGCGGCGGCAGCAGCAGAAGAGGCCGAGGCGGCGGCAGCAGCAGAAGAGGTAGCAGGGGGAGCCTGAGTGACTTCCTTGTTTTTAAGGTGTTTACTCCACTGCAGTTCATGCTTTGCATGCAGGTGCCTGGTCATGCAGGTTGTGCTAAGGTTCAGAACGTTAATGCCTCGCTTCAGGCTCTGATGGCACAGCGTGCAAACCACTCGGGTCTTGTCGTCAGCACATTGTTTGAAGAAGTGCCATGCCAGGGAACTCCTTGAAGCTGCCTTTGGGGTGCTCGGTCCCAGATGGCGGCGGTCAGTAGCAGGCGGAGTCTCTTGGCGGCAGGTGTTCTGCTTTTGCCCACTGCTCCCTCTTTTGCTACGCTGTTGGCTCGGTCTCACCACTGCCTCTTCCTCCGAACTCTGAAAGTCAGTGGCACGACCTTCATTCCATGTGGGGTCTAGGACCTCATCGTCCCCTGCATCGTCTTCCACCCAGTCTTGATCCCTGACCTCCTGTTCAGTCTGCACACTGCAGAAAGACGCAGCAGTTGGCACCTGTGTTTCGTCATCATCAGAGACGTGCTGAGGTGGTATTCCCATGTCCTCATCATCAGGAAAAATAAGTGGTTGTGCGTTAGTGCATTCTATCTCTTCCACCCCTGGGGAAGGGCTAGGTGGATGCCCTTGGGAAACCCTGGCAGCAGAGTCTTCAAACAGCATAAGAGACTGCTGCATAACTTGAGGCTCAGACAGTTTCCCTGATATGCATGGGGGTGATGTGACAGACCGATGGGCTTGGTTTTCATGCGCCATCTGTGCGCTTTCTGCAGAAGACTGGGTGGGAGATAATGTGAACGTGCTGGATCCACTGTCGGCCACTCAATTGACTAATGCCTGTACCTGCTCAGGTTTTACCATCCTTAGAACGGCATTGGGCCCCACCAAATATCGCTGTAAATTCTGCTGGCTACTGGGACCTGAGGTAGTTGGTTCACTAGGACGTGTGGCTGTGGCAGAACGGCCACGTCCTCTCCCAGCACCAGAGGGTCCACTAACACCACCACGACCATGTCCACGTCCGCGTCCCTTATTAGATGTTTTCCTCATTGTTCCCGTTCACCACAATTTTGAGAATGTCAAATTTAGGAATAGTTTTTCAACCCAGAACAAAAACTGTGCTTTTACGGTCACTACAAATAACTTGACCAGCTAAAACAGTACAGATTTGGTTGAATAGAAATGTGAGGCCTGTTTTTTTTTTGCGCTTTGTGACAGGTATACGTTTAATCACAGAATTAGACTTGTATCTGCACGGTAGCGTGTGTGTTAAGTTTTTCAACCCAGAACAAAAACTGTGCTTTTACGGTCACTACAAATAACTTGACCAGCTAAAACAGTACAGATTTGGTTGAATAGAAATGTCAGGTCTATTTTTTAGGCGCTGGGTGACAGGCTCAACTTGCCCCTGATGTAGTATATGGCCAAAAAATAACCACACTATTGATGGTTAAATGCACTTCGGTGACACAGGCTCAGCCTGCACCTGATGTATATGGCCAAAAATTAACCACACTGTTGATGGTTAAATGCACTTCGTTGACACAGGCTCAGCCTGCAGCTGATGTAGGATATAGCAAAAAATAACTACACTATTGATGGTTAAATGCACTTGGTGATAGCTTGTGCTGGCGCACCACAAACTACAAAATGGCCGCCGATCACCCCAGAAAAAAGTGATATAAAAACGCTCTGGGCAGCCTAAAAAAGGTGAGCAATTCAATATTAGCAGTTCAATGATCCACAGCTGGAGATCGATCACTGAATTAAGTCTTTTGGAGGAGTTAATCTGCCTAATCTCGCCCTAACGTTGCAGCTGCAACCTCTCCCTACACTTGTTTCAGCAGAGTGACGTGCAGCGCTACGTGACCCAAGCTTATATAGAGGCTGGGTCACATGCTGCACTGGCCAATCACAGCCATGCCAATAGTAGGCAAGGCTGTGATGGCCTCTTGGGGCAAGTAGTATGATGCTTGTTGATTGGCTGCTTTGCAGCCTTTCAAAAAGCGCCAAGAAAGCGCCGAACCCGAACTTTTACGAAAATGTTCGGGTTCGGGTCCGTGTCACGGACACCCCAAAATTCGGTACGAACCCGAACTATACAGTTCGGGTTCGCTCATCCCTATTTGTGACGAATTACTTTGTCACGAAGGACATTCCTTTGTATGTGGTGGAACGCAATGACAGGGAATGGCGATTGCGCTGTACTCCGTCATTGCTTTATTTACATTAGACCCGCTAACACGTGTTGAGACGCAATAATCTGGATATTTACAATTGGTCACTAGGGCCATTAGTTGTCTCTGGGTTGACACGTGTTGCTAATTTACCAGTACTAAAAATTAACATTTATTATTTTGCATTAAAATTTAACTAGAACTGACATGGTTAAAATGATCAGTTGTGCGTGCTCTATTACTATCAGTACTGTATAGTTTGTATATTGTTGTGAGCCACTAGGGGGCAACCTTACTTGTATTCCCTGGCTATCTCTACTACCTCCACATAGACACTACTGTGCTTTGTTTGGTGCACACTGTTGGTTTCACAGTGCGCTACCTTTAGATAGCGATTGTCCTCCTGTGTTCGCTTTACTGCTTACACTCAAACTATCTTGCTTGGCTCGACACTAACTGGCTAAAATGTCACATATCACTCTCTGCCCCCCGACATGTTTCACCAAACACTTGGCGTCTTCAGGGGTATGGGCAGTGAATGTGTTGGGGGCGGGGCCAGGCTTTTATAACATCCCTGTGCGCGTCATAGCTACGCTAGCCAATATGTATCTCTTTTACTATTCAGTGCGATATACGACCAACCAGTGTTCGCGTTTCATGAAGCATTGTGTGACTAAATCCTCCCACTTCTTTCTCCACCACTCGGCACTTAGCTGCGACGTCCGTTCTTGCGCATGGACTTGGTGATGATCGCAAGTATCCTCTACCATTGCGCATGCCTAGGCACTTAGTGATTAATTCCACTCTCTTCTGATGTTAATGCGCATGCGTCCAGACTTAGTGCCAGTCGCTCATATTGTCTATCATTGCACATGCCCGGATACAAGGACCCTATAGTTATACTAGGCAAATAGATATAGGATATTGTAAAATCTGCATCCATGCCCTAATGAGTCCCTTGGGACTGGGTAGCTCAATAGTAGAGCACAATTAGTAACAATACATCGTTGGCAGCGTGGGGCTAGCTAATCGGGTCACTAGAGGATGGTAGGCATAATTGTATAATACAGTATCCATCAGGATAAAAGCCCTGCCAGGAACAGTAGTAACTATGGCAGATTCCTCAGCGACCAAGTCCCAGCACATGCGCAGCAGGATGACATACCGGTGTGCTATAATATTATTATAAGCGGGTGTAGTAAACCGCGGCATTAAGCAGAAAATAATATTAATAAATCAGAGATGTGCACCGATGAGAAGGACCCAGCCGACACATGAGTCAACAACAAACGCTGTCGATAAGAAGGGAGAATCAATCCAAGACCTGACGCATGCGTAACAACACCAGGAGATGGTGTAATCAGTGACTAAGTATCCGGGCATGCGCAATGATAGACGATATGAGCGACTGGCACTAAGTCTGGACGCATGCGCAATGATAGACGATATGAGCGACTGGCACTAAGTCTGGACGCATGCGCATTAACATCAGAAGAGAGTGGAATTAATCACTAAGTGCCTAGGCATGCGCAATGGTAGAGGATACTTGCGATCATCACCAAGTCCATGCGCAAGGACGGACGGCGCAGCTAAGTGCCGAGTTGTGGAGAAAGAAGTGGGAGGATTTAGTCACACAATGCTTCATGAAACGCGAACACTGGTTGGTTGTATATCGCACTGAATAGTGAAAGAGATACATATTGGCTAGCGTAGCTATGACGCGCACAGGGAGGTTTTAAAAGCCTGGCCCCGCCCCCAACACATTCACTGCCCATACCCCTGAAGACGCCAAGTGTTTGGCGAAACATGTCGGGGGGCAGAGAGTGATATGTGACATTTTAGCCAGTTAGTGTCGAGCCAAGCAAGATAGTTTGAGTGTAAGCAGTAAAGCGAACACAGGAGGACAATCGCTATCTAAAGGTAGCGCACTGTGAAACCAACAGTGTGCACCAAACAAAGCACAGTAATTGCTATGTGGAGGTAGTAGAGATAGCCAGGGAATACAAGTAAGGTTGCCCCCTAGTGGCTCACAACAATATACAAACTACACAGTACTGATAGTAATAGAGCAGGCACAACTGATAATTTTAACCATGTCAGTAGAGATGAGCGAACCCGAACTGTATAGTTCGCGTTCGTACCGAATTTTGGGGTGTCCGTGACACGGACCCGAACATTTTCGTAAAAGTCCGGGTTCGGTGTTTGGCGCTTTCTTGGCGCTTTTTGAAAGGCTGCAAAGCAGCCAATCAACAAGCGTCATACTACTTGCCCCAAGAGGCCATCACAGCCATGCCTACTATTGGCATGGCTGTGATTGGCCAGTGCAGCATGTGACCCAGCCTCTATTTAAACTGGAGTCACGTAACGCTGCACGTCACTCTGCTATAATCAGTGTAGGGAGAGGTTGCAGCTGCTGTTAGGGCCAGATTATGCAGGGATTTACTCAGCAAAAACACTTAATTCAGTGATCGATCTACAGCTGTGGATCATTGAATTGCTGCTATTTAATTGCTCACTGTTTTTAGGATGCCCAGAGCGTTTTTATGTCACTTTTTTCTTGGGTGATCGGCGGCCATTTTGTGTCTTGGTGGCAGCTTGTGCTGGCGCACCACAAGTCCATTTAACCATCAATAGTGTGGTTATTTTTTTGCTATATCCTACATCAGGGGCTTGGCTGTGCTTGCTATTTTATTGAGGGGTAAAATACAATTGGCCAAAATAGCAGTACCCTAAATCTGGTGTTTCAGCTGTGGCCAGCCAATTGTAATACTGTCTGCCGAAGCACAGTTTTTGTTCTGGGTTGAATACAATCCCCTAAATATTTTTTTTCTGCTGTATCAGGCCAAGTTTAAATTGATCCATAAAAGGGTATATTAGATTGAAGGTGCGGATAGGGTCATCCTCAATAACTTCACACGCTACCGTGCATCTCCAAGTCTAAATAATTCTGTCCGTAAACGTATACCTGTCATCCAGCGCCTAAATACTAGGCCTACAATTTATATTCAGCTAAATCTATGTTTATTGCTGAGGCTGGTCAATTTATTTAGTGTCCGCCAAAGCACAGTTTTTGTTCTGGGTTGAATACAATTCCCAACTTAGAGCAGAAACCACAAATTTAGGGAATTACCATCAGGCCAAGGTTAAATCTATCCATAAAAGGGTATATTAGATTGAAGGTGCGGATAGTGTCATCCTCAATAACTTCACACGCTACCGTGCATATCCAAGTTTAATTCTGTCCGTAAACGTATACCTGTCACCCAGCGCCTAAATAATAGGCCTACAATTTATATTCAGCTAAATCTGTCGTTACTGTTGTGCCTGTATTAGTGTAATACGGTACCTAAATAGATAGCCAGATAGTGTTAGGTGCCTGTAAAAAAAGGCCTAAATTTGAATTCAAGACATTGGGCCAAATAATTTTTTTCTTATTGTGGTGAACGGTAACAATGAGGAAAACATCTAGTAAGGGACGCGGACATGGTCGTGGTGGTGTTAGTGGACCCTCTGGTGCTGGGAGAGGACGTGGCCGTTCTGCCACAGCCACACGTCCTAGTGAACCAACTACCTCAGGTCCCAGTAGCCAGCAGAATTTACAGCGATATTTGGTGGGGCCCAATGCCGTTCTAAGGATGGTAAGGCCTAAGCTGGAACAGGCATTAGTCAATTGGGTGGCCGACAGTGGATCCAGCACGTTCACATTATCTCCCACCCAGTCTTCTGCAGAAAGCGCACAGATGGCGCATGAAAACCAAGCCCATCAGTCTGTCACATCACCCCCATGCATATCAGGGAAACTGTCTGAGCCTCAAGTTATGCAGCAGTCTCAGTAGTAAGAGGGTATATGTTTCGTCAAAGTGACAGGTACCACGCCCCTTTTACAGGCCCCAATTTTATATCGCTTGATATTAGTTTTATATCGCTTGATATTTATATTGTTTGCTATTAAAATTTATATTGTTTGCTATTAAATTTATAGTGTTTGCTATTAAAAATTTATATTGTTTGCTATTAAAATTTATATTGTGTGCTATTAAAATTTATAGTGTTTGCTATTAAAATTTAAAGTGTTAGCTATTAAATTTATAGTGTTGGATATTAAAATGTATAGTGTCTGATATTAATTTAATATAATAGTATTAAAAATCAAACGATGACAAATATAATTTGGTTAAAAAGCTTCATTCATTTTCCTTATTTGCAACAGTCCCGTAGGGACAGACACATTTGATTGTAATTACAGCATCGTATACATAAGCGTTTCATGCGTTTTGTTACAAATGATCGCACAATACGGTCATTTTTTCTAAAATCGTTTGTGAAAATTTTTAACACATTTTCAAAAGATATTCCTTTAGCGAGACATTGTAAGATATAGTATATATATATAGATACAGTAATGGCCGCAGACTGTACTAACGGCATCTTGTATTTGTCTGTTTTGATACCTTATAGTTTTAGAATTTTTATATAAAAACTGCATAAAGTCGCCAGGAAATATTTCATTTGCGGGTGATAAACTATCAAAAAAAAAAGATATATCATTCGGGTATAATATAATTAAAATCCAATGCTTCCCCCGCTGATACGAATTATCCGTTTTTACAATGTAGGCCGCGGGCCTGTCGATGATTTTACCCCCCGGTAATAAATCGCACGGGAACACACCTTTAAATATGCGCCTGGCGTTAATATCAGCTTTAATAACACAGGCAATTTCATAATTATTCATGTCTATTGAAAATCATATAATACCTCCCGACGATTATTTATTTCAATAATATTTTCATGAACTGAATATACAATCATGTTAATTGTGTTCGCAATCGGTTCAGCAAATCTAATTTCAGCACGCAGATTGACAGTTTTTACTAAAGAGAAATGACCGCCGGGCTCTTGATCCGGTGATAAATCAAAAGCGAACAAAGTGTAACCGTTCAAAAACTCGTGCCGATCGACGGATAAAGCGTTGTCGGCCTTGTGTTTCCCCGCAATATGTACTAGGGACATATATTCACGAACAGCTGATTCGTCTTGGAAGCTAGGTTGAAAAGGTTTTGCGGGGATCTGTTGACCATCCAAATATAAGGCTGCATAATTCACATTATAGTGGTTGAAGCACAAAGGATTTCTTTGGTAACTCCCGGAAAATGATTTGTTATCCACAAACGCTAGTATTACTGTTTTTGGTAGGTTTCCGAGGAAAAGATTCTCGTGGTTAGAGAAGCGCGTACCGGCGGGTACGCTATACACTTTAAGCGACGCCCGATCGATCGAGTACTTTGCGTTAGCTGTTAACAGAGTGCGACTGTGACCGATTCTTACAGCGGGCGATACTTGTACTCTTTTGACAAACAGGGAAGCGTGCTGTATTTGTACTTTAAAATGGGCCGCCTCGGCCGACATAAGGCAGAAAGTGTCTTTGTTTCTTGTCAATTTTATCTTTAGATCTAAACCGTTCAGTATTAACTTCGGTTGATTAAATATATCGGCGTAAATGGGGCCCATTAATTCAACACTCCTAGATCGGGCTGAATACTTTGTTCTCTTGCTGAAGCCTTCATTATGCCCGTCGAGAACCCGGTCATCATGATGTCCCGCTGTGTCTTTATAGAATAAACCGGCTGTAAATTGGGACGCTAAAGTTTGTGAATTATAATTTATTAGGGACTCTATATACGCTCTATACGTATAAAGGTTGTCGCTTCTTGAAATCAACGTATCGCCGAGCGTTATATCCAGTTGATTAAAAAGACTCGCTATAGGGTAGTTAATAAGTGCAACGCGGGATCCTTCTGGTATGGGTGTGTTATCAGGACTAACGATTTTGCAAACGACGTGTAACAATGTGTTATTAAGGTCGTAATAATATTCACCGCTGCCCGTGATGTAGAATTCCAAAGGGGCATTGTCAGTGATTGCTGCGATTGGCTGCACCTCTACATAAAGCGATTTTTCAATGCTTGTTTGGGTAGGCGGTATTTGAAAGATATCCAACTCTGATTTGGCGTACTCGGCGGATGCGTCATGCACAAAAGCCATAGCGTCTGACTAGAAGATGTCACTCGGTGAGCGACTTCTTGTTTTCTGGCGGCGACGTCTCTTAGGTTGTGATACTTTATTCATAAAAGTTGGTAAGACAATGGCAGCGCGTTCACGTTTTCTTTTATGCGTTTTTTTACGTATTTGTATGACACCGGAGCCATCCTGGCTCTGCGCCGACCTATTTATGCGATCCATAAAGGCGGTCAAAGCCGTAGTGACAACGTCTTTAGCGATGTTACGGGCGGCTGTTTTCACGTGCGGTTTTGCAAGCTCCACACCTTTCTTAAATAGGGGAACGACACGGCGGAACAGACCCCGAAATAACCCGGCGAGTCCAGAACCATGCATGAATTCAGTACCGTGAAAGCCGTCCAAGCCATGACCGGCTTGCGTTATGTAATAATGCGTATATGCATCAGGGTCACCGTACACTCTCTGGGACAACATTTTAGTGCGTCGTCACCGCGCGCGGTCTAAAGTGTAATCGCACAATAGTCTTACCGTATTTGAATTTAACAGGTTTAGCCTGATCCGTCAGTAGCGATATTGTAACCGTGTCAAAATGATGCTTACAAACAGGTATATAGTCCGGACGGTGATACTTTTGCGTGACTATATCACCATTTTTACCGCCTAGCTCGACAGTTCTTAAAAGTTGTACGTAGCTAATCGCCAACAATTTGATGTTGGACGATATCGGTACATACAAACAATGTATAAAAACCGGCTTTAATATCGGTATAAATTTTTTTCTCTTTTGATGAAACTAGAGCAAGCCCCTTTATACTGCCAACATGATGTTCTAAAACAGGTAAGCCGGGTCCTTTGTAGCGGATAGTGATGTGCTCGGTGTCGACATTCTTGAGCGACGGAGCTTTCGAATACCCCGTCAGCCCCAAAATATTCCCCAACTTCACACAAGGCATGAACTTGTATGCTGGTGAATTCAGTATATAAACGGTTCTGTCAATATCGTCGTATCTTGTACGCAATTGATCGGGAGGTATTTTTATAGATTCAAGTTTGCTATTAATGGCTTTGATGAGATTTTGCATATTGGAGTAATAACCCGATTTAACAAAAAGCTCGCTGAACGGCTCGTCGCGCTGTGCGACGTAGAATACACCATCTCCGGGGCCAAAGGTTTCCCACGTATGTGGATACTGAATCTCCACTAAAGCCACTTCGTAAGGGCCGCGAAGATGCACCGCTTTTGCTAACTTAGTGGTGTAATCGGCGATGCTGTTTTCGGGATAAAGTTTGGCGGAGGCGTTGCAGGGCAACATGATAAAAAACAATCCGTCCATAGTTTACAGATGCATCAACTGTTTTTCAGGCACCCAAGAGTTAAACTTGTCAGGGTAACCTATCCACTTTACAAAACACAACGTTTTACCCCGAACTTTCTTCTTTTTCAGTATTTTTTCTATCCTGTAAACTCGTAGCTTGTCGAGAGTTACTTTTTGGACTTCTTCCGGGTAGAACGAGCCTTCAATGAACTCATCGGACAGGTCTTTCATCTTATAAAGGGGTCTGAGGCCCCTAGTGCTTACAGCGTGAATTTTAAATATCTCGTCCGTATAGGTTTGTTCATACCCCTTTGTAAAAACCCCCTTATAACGAACAATTCTGACGTGATCAACTATTTTTAATAACGGTTTAACTTTTTTAATAGTCTCGTAACAACCGTAGATATTTTTCCAAATGGTTAAAGAGTTCTCTTTTGTTACATCGACGGGGCGCCGCCTTATAGTTCTGTGGTATGTGCGGTTATAACTATACACCAAGTCTTGTAACTTGTCGATGTATCTGTACGTGTTTTGTTCTCTAAGATAGCGCCACATTTTAGTTTTCAGTGTTCTATTAAAACGCTCGACCAACGCTGCCTTAACAGCGTTTGTAGTTAAAAAATGATGTATTTTATAGGTTTCACAAAGACGCCTCATAGGTTTGTTTATAAACTCACGGCCCCGATCAGTCTGAAGCTTTCGGGGGGTTCGGCCGCTTAACTTAAATATCTGCTCAAAAGTGGTAGCCACGGTAGCGCCGGACTTATTTGAAAGGCACGACACCCAGGCATATTTAGATAGAATATCAACGACCGTCAGCAGGTATTTTACACCATTATTTTCTTTAGAAAAATCCATCATCGACACAAGATCTGCCTGCCATTGAGCATCGATATCAGACACCATAACCTTGTTTCTTGTAAAGGCTTTTTTAACAGGTTTGTACAATGTGTAAGTATCCTCGTTGCTCAACCAGTTTTTTACAGAGTCTTTTCTTATTCCAAATTTACGTACTTCTCTGAATAAGGATTCAACGCCCCCATAAGAGCCAACGGCTTTTGGCGTGTAGTACTGTTTTCGCAATATTTTGCTTTTTGCATGCATTTTAGCTGTGTTTTAAACAGCGTCTACTCAACAACACGTCCTAACTGTTTATACAATTTTAAATAATCAAGCTATTATATTTATTGTAAAAAGAAAAAACAGAATGCATTTTATTAAAAACAGTTAATGTATAGTAAATAAAACATTATAAGACATTATACACAAAGCAATTTTATATACACGCAAAGTAAAAATGTATGTAAAACAAATAAAAACATTAGATGTTTAATACAAACAAAGTTTATATACAATCGCCAAAGTAAGAAAATTTACAACGTTAGCCAAGCAGCTTGCAACAAGGGCGGGAGCCTCTTTTTAGGTAGTAATGAGCCACGCGGCGACACAGTAGGCGATCTTAATAACACCGGGGGTGTAAAAGGGCTTTGAGCCTCGTCAAAGGGCTCACTCAGCAACCGCTTTTTAAAATTTTTCAAAAGTTCTCTTGTTCTTGTATTACCGATAACCGTTGACGGGGCGTTCAGCTGTGCGATAGTCTCCATAAAATAGTTCCAACCGCGAGGTTTAATATTAGGCAAGCCGTGACTCTGGGTAGCTGTTCGAATTAGGTCAATAATGTTGGATCCGGGTACAGTTTGTTCTTTGTAGATGAACTCACCCATAGCGTTCCAGGACGGCTTATTACCAGCGCGGTACAGTTTACTTAACAATAGTTCGGCATTTTGTCTATAGCGTGTATTAATACTGTCAAGTATCTCGTTAGTATCTGGGCTGATTGAGGTTGCATTTGACAATTGTTGTTGATCGGTAAAGAAATGCCTGGTATAACCCTGATTACACAGCCACAAACCGGAGTGTTTGTTGAGCATTAAGTACCTCTGTAACACGACTGTGTAGCTCTTAATTTTTTCATCATCTGAAAGGTCATTTCTGTGTAGTATTTCGCTAATCTCATCATTTAAGCGCCGTAGGGCTGTTTGGCATATATCTTTTGCATCTACGGAGGTATTTTTAAGCCTGTCCTTTTCATTTTTGGAAACCAGGAACATTTTCTCGGCATACTGCATTATGAACCACCGGCTGTATTAGCTATCAGGCTAGTGATTAAAGGTATAGCAAAGCTCCTATAAAACCGCCGCTCTGGTTCACAATGCGCTTCTTGCCTTTAATGGAGTACTTTTTATCACTTAATTTCTTTATAGCCCTACGCCATTTTTTCAATATATTTTTTTGGCGCTCTTTAAGAGGGATCTTTCCTTTAATGATATTGAGCGCTATCTCGCCAATAGCCGATATCAAATCATTACTGGCGTTACGTAATATTGATTTTCGGGCCTTCAGATTTGTTTTGACTAATGCTTTTAAAAGATCCCAATTACGCCGGATCCTGTTCGACATCCTTACAGCACCAGCGCCGCTATCAAAAATAACCATAAAGATGTGAGATACCTCATTTTAGAGCTTCTTTTTGCACACATAAGCAACCGTCAGATCTGGCGGGAACAGACCGGTTCTTAGTTGTAGGTCCTCAGGCGTGTCAGATCTTAAATCTACAAGTAAATAGCCGTAAGGCATGTGTGTAGCATCTTCAAAAGCTTCTAAAAAGAAACGTGTTTTACCGGGGTACATCTGCCGAGCCAACGTAATAACCTGTAATTTATCACGAGGGTTCTTAAAAAGGACCATGTATTTATGGTTCGGCTTTTCTTACCCTGACAAAAAACGTTTTGAACGAGATACATAATGCTCAAATTTCTGTGGTGTACGTATTTGGTGAATGCGTTTTGTATTTCAAGATTTTCACAAGCCGCCTCCATAAGATCATCAACAACCGCCAAATTTACCTTATCCGTTGGAAATAGATCAGCGTCTGTAAAATTTTGCGGGACCCCCTCGATAAACCTGATATTTGTAAACAAACGGGTTAGTGCATCATACAATTTCTGCCAACATGCGTAAAACCAAATGACATTATCAGGTTTGTGCGACATTAACGCATCCTTGTGCATTAATAAATTTTTAACAAAAAAACTCTTTCCAGAATTTGAGGGCCCTGCTAGGATACACGAAAAAGGGTGTTGAAAATGCGCAGTCATGTTTAATAGCCAAAAGGCACCGTTGTAAAGTCAGCCGTCAGCTGTCTCTTTGTATAGACGCACTTTTGCGTTTTACATAATGGTCTTGTCTCTATGGTCAAGCGCTTCCTATTTCTGTAAATGCCGTCTTGCTCAATACCTATTGTTTTCTGCGTCTCGGGGTCGTTGTTGCGGGAGTAGTCCAGCACAAGGTCTTTTAAACTGTCAAAATTAACAAGCCGTGTGTTAGCGACATTGAGTGTTATACCCTTAACCTTCAATACGGTTTTCCCGTTGTTGAGTTTGTAGCCGTAAGTCTTTGGGCCAGCGGATACAAACTCGGTAATGTGGGCATCGTCGTGGATTTCACTAGTTAGTTCACCGAGAAAATCACCCAAGGGTGGCGTCCATTCAGACCCCTTACTCACGAATATGACGGAGTCTGTGTCGTGATAAAGGCAACGTTCCTGTAGCCTGTCTAGGAGCTTGTATAATTCGAGTCTGGCATAGGCGGTTGTAAAACAGGCTATAAAAATGTTTGTGTTTTTGTTGTGGGTGTAGCGCTCTTTTACATAGCGCCAATTGACTACTGCCGTATCGTCATCGATGAAATTAACCTCGGAGAGGTCGTAATACGGCACAAAAGCTAATTTGAAAAGCTCGTCAGGGTCTGTGACTATGCTGGTACGTGACAAGTTAGAACGCTGGCCAAACTTATCCCACAGAGAGTTTAGGAACAGTTTTGAAATTTGTCTTTTTGCTGGGTTTACAGCTATCTTATCAGATCGCAAGCAGACATCTTTTTTTAAAAATGCCGCTATGTAAGCCGTTTTTTCAGAATCCGTTTTACACCAATTAGGATAACCGGAAGCCTCCTGTTTATCTCTGAGGTGTAATTTGATGTACGGGGCGAACAAATCGTCTGTTGTATTCGGAAAATGCCAGATCTCGTAGATCTCGGCAATCCTGTAACCTTTTTCAACAGCTAAAACTATCTCTATGGTGCACCATGTACCGGTTAGGGACCGCTCATCGTCTGTGTGGCTGCAAATGTCTTTATGACAGCTCAAGGCGCATGTGTAACATAGCGGAAACATTAGTTTTTTATTTAGCTTTACAGGCAGGACCGGAAAAAATAAATCTCTGAGCGGGTACACTTTAACTCGGGCAATGCCAAAGTATTTTTTGATGTATGGTTCTGGACTCGCCGGGTTATTTCGGGGTCTGTTCCGCCGTGTCGTTCCCCTATTTAAGAAAGGTGTGGAGCTTACAAAACCACACGTGAAATCAGCCGCCCGTAACATCGCTAAAGACGTTGTCACTACGGCTTCGACCGCCTTTATGGATCGTATAAACAGGTCGGCGCAGAGCCAGGATGGCTCCGGTGTCATACAAATACATAAAAAAAACGCGTAAAAGAAAAAGTGAACGCGCTGCCATTGTCTTACCAACTTTTATGAATAAAGTATCACAACCTAAGAGACGTCGCCGCCAGAAAACAAGAAGTCGCTCACCGAGTGACATCTTTTAGTCAGACGCTATGGCTTTCGTGCATGACGCATCCGCCGAGTACGCCAAATCAGAGTTGGATATCTTTCAAATACCGCCTACCCAAACAAGCATTGAAAAATCGCTTTATGTAGAGGTGCAGCCAATCGCAGCAATCACTGACAATGCCCCTTTGGAATTCTACATCACGGGCAGCGGTGAATATTATTACGACCTTAATAACACATTGTTACACGTCGTTTGCAAAATTGTTAGTCCTGATAACACACCCATACCAGAAGGATCCCGCGTTGCACTTATTAACTACCCTATAGCGAGTCTTTTTAATCAACTGGATATAACGCTCGGCGATACGTTGATTTCAAGAAGCGACAACCTTTATACGTATAGAGCGTATATAGAGTCCCTAATAAATTATAATTCACAAACTTTAGCGTCCCAATTTACAGCCGGTTTATTCTATAAAGACACAGCGGGACATCATGATGACCGGGTTCTCGACGGGCGTAATGAAGGCTTCAGCAAGAGAACAAAGTATTCAGCCCGATCTAGGAGTGTTGAATTATTGGGCCCAATTTACGCCGATATATTTAATCAACCGAAGTTAATACTGAACGGTTTAGATCTAAAGATAAAATTGACAAGAAACAAAGACACTTTCTGCCTTATGTCGGCCGAGGCGGCCCATTTTAAAGTACAAATACAGCACGCTTCCCTGTTTGTCAAAAGAGTACAAGTATCGCCCGCTGTAAGAATCGGTCACAGTCGCGCTCTGTTAACAGCTAACGCAAAGTACTCGATCGATCGGGCGTCGCTTAAAGTGTATAGCGTACCAGCCGGTACGCGCTTCTCTAACCACGAGAATCTTTTCCTCGGAAACCTACCAAAAACAGTAATACTAGCGTTTGTGGATAACAAATAATTTTCCGGGAGTTACCAAAGAAATCCTTTGTGCCTCAACCACTATAATGTGAATTATGCAGCCTTATATTTGGATGGTCAACAGATCCCCGCAAAACCTTTTCAACCTAGCTTCCAAGACGAATCAGCTGTTCGTGAATATATGTCCCTAGTACATATTTCGGGGAAACACAAGGCCGACAACGCTTTATCCGTCGATCGGCACGAGTTTTGAACGGTTACACTTTGTTCGCTTTTGATTTATCACCGGATCAAGAGCCCGGCGGTCATTTCTCTTTAGTAAAAACTGGCAATCTGCGTTCTGAAATAAGATTTGCTAAACCGATTGCGAACACAATTAACATGATTGTATATTCAGTTCATGAAAATATTATTGAAATAAATAATCGTCGGGAGGTATTATATGATTTTCAATAGACATGAATAATTATGAAATTGCCTGTGTTATTAAAGCTGATATTAACGCCAGGCGCATATTTAAAGGTGTGTTCCCGTGCGATTTATTACCGGGGGGGTAAAATCATCGACAGGCCCGCGGCCTACATTGTAAATACGGATAATTCGTATCAGCGGGGGAAGCATTGGATTTTAACCCCTTAAGGACGCAGGGCGTATCGGTACGCCCTATTTCCCGAGTCCTTAAGGACTCAGGGCGTACCGGTACGTCCTAGCTTGAACTCAGTATTCCGGCGCCCGAGGGGTTAAACGGAACGGGATTTCGGCTGAAATCCTTCAGCCGGCATCCTGTGACAACGCCAGGGGGGGTCATGTGACCCCCCCGTGTCGGCGATCGCAGCAAACCGCAGGTCAATTCAGACCTGCGGTTTGCTGCGCTTTTTGCAGTTTCTGATGCCCGCGGTCCCTGACCGCGGGGATCAGAAACTTTTGAGTGCCTATAATCTATATTTTTTGCATGCGGTGGGGGCGGTGCGGGAGGCGGGCGGTGCGGCAGGCGGGATCGCGATCCCCCGCCCGCCTCCCCATGAACGATCGTTGGCTTCTAGTGGTTGTACCAGGGTGCCAGCACATTGCTGGCACCCTGGTATAAACGGCTGACATCTGTGCAGATGTCAGCCGTTTAACCCTTTCCATACCGCGGTCCGTACGGACCGCTGTATGGAAAAAGTTAACTGTCGTCGGTCAGGAAGCTCCCTCCCTCTCCATCGGGGGGCTGCTGTGCCTTTGCAGCCCCCCGATGGAGAGGGAGAGAGCCCCCAGAGAGCCCCCCTCAGCCCTGTGCTTACCCTTCCCCGTCTGCGAAGTTCTGAGCAGACGGGGAAGGTTCCCATGGCAACAGGACGCCTGCTCAGGCGTCCTGCTGTCCATGGTGCTGAACAGATCTATGCTGAAAGCATAGATCTGTTCAGTGTAAGTAAAATACAGTATAGAACAATATATATTGTACTGTACTGTATTATACAGACATCAGACCCACTGGATCTTCCAGAACCAAGTGGGTCTGGGTCAAAAAAAAAGTTAAAAAAAGTTAAAAAAGTTAAGATAAAAAAAAAACATTCATCACTGAATAAAAATAAAAAAAAATAAAATACACTACACATATTAGGTATCGCCGCGTCCGTAACGACCTGATCTATAAAACGGTCATGTTACTTTCCCCGCACGGTGAACACCATAAAAATAAAAAAATAAAAACTATGAGAAAATTGAAATTTTGCCCACCTTACTTCCCAAAAAAGGTAATAAAAGTGATCAAAAAAGTCACATGTACGCCAAAATAGTACCAATCAAACCGTCATCTCATCCCGCAAAAATCATACCTTACCCAAGATAATCGCCCAAAAACTGAAAAAACTATGGCTCTCAGACTAAAGAAACACTAAAACATGATTTTTTTTGTTTCAAAAATGAAATCATTGTGTAAAACTTACATAAATAAAAATAAAGTATACATATTAGGTATCGCCGCGTCCGTATCGACCGGCTCTATAAGAATATCACATGATCTAACCCCTCAGGTGACCACCGTAAAAAATAAAAAATAAAAACGGTGTAAAAAAAGCCATTTTTTGTCATCTTACGTCACAAAAAGTGTAATAACAAGCGATCAAAAAGTCATATGCACCCCAAAATAGTGCCAATTAAACCGTCATCTCATCCCGCAAAAAATGAGACCCTACTCAAGATAATCGCCCAAAAACTGAAAAAACTATGGCTCTTAGACTATGGAGACACTAAAACTTTTTTTGGTTTTAAAAATGAAGTTATTGTATAAAACTTACATAAATAAAAAAAAGGTATACATATTAGGTATCACCGCGTCCGTGACAACCTGCTCTATAAAATTACCACATGATCTAACCTGTCAGATGAATGTTGTAAATAACAAAAAAAAAAAAACGTGCCAAAAAAGCTATTTCTTGTTACCTTGCCGCACAAAAAGTGTAATATAGAGCAACCAAAAATCATATGTACCCTAAACTAGTACCAACAAAGCTGCCACCTTATTCCGTACTTTCTAAAATGGGGTCACTTTTTTGGAGTTTCTACTCTAGGGGTGCATCAGGGGGGCTTCAAATGGGACATGGTGTCAAAAAAACCAGTCCAGCAAAACCTGCCTTCCAAAAACCGTATGGCATTCCTTTCCTTCTGCGCCCTGCCGTGTGCCCGTACAGCGGTTTACGACCACATATGGGGTGTTTCTGTAAACTACAGAATAAGGGCCATAAATAATGAGTTTTGTTTGGCTGTTAACCCTTGCTTTGTTACTGGAAAAAAAATATTAAAATGGAAAATCTGCCAAAAAAGTGAAATTTTGAAATTGTATCTCTATTTTCCATTAAATCTTGTGCAACACCTAAAGGGTTAACAAAGTTTGTAAAATCAGTTTTGAATACCTTGAGGGGTGTAGTTTCTTAGATGGGGTCACTTTTATGGAGTTTCTACTCTAGGGGTGCATCAGGGGGGCTTCAAATGGGACATGGTGTCAAAAAAACAGTCCAGCAAAATCTGGCTTCCAAAAACCATACGGCGCACCTTTCACTCTACGCCCCGCTGTGTGGCCGTACAGTAGTTTACGGCCACATATGGGGTGTTTCTGTAAACGGCAGAGTCAGGGCAATAAAGATACAGTCTTGTTTGGCTGTTAACCCTTGCTTTGTTAGTGGAAAAAATGGGTTAAAATGGAAAATTAGGCAAAAAAATGAAATTCTCAAATTTCATCCCCATTTGCCAATAACTCTTGTGCAACACCTAAAGGGTTAACAAAGTTTGTAAAATCAGTTTTGAATACCTTGAGGGGTGTAGTTTCTTAGATGGGGTCACTTTTATGGAGTTTCTACTCTAGGGGTGCATCAGGGGGCTTCAAATGGGACATGGTGTCAAAAAAACAGTCCAGCAAAATCAGCCCTCCAAAAACCAAACGGCGCACCTTTCACTCTACGCCCTACTGTGTGCCCGTACAGTAGTTTACGGCCACATATGGGGTGTTTCTGTAAACGGCAGAGTCAGGGCAATAAAGATACAGTCTTGTTTAGCTGTTAACCCTTGCTTTGTTAGTGGAAAAAATGGGTTAAAATGGAAAATTAGGCAAAAAAATGAAATTCTCAAATTTCATCCCCATTTGCCAATAACTCTTGTGCAATACCTAAAGGGTTAACAAAGCTTGTAAAATCAGTTTTGAATACCTTGAGGGGTGTAGTTTATAGAATGGGGTCATTTTTGGGCGGTTTCTATTATGTAAGCCTCGCAAAGTGACTTCAGACCTGTAGTGGTCCCTAAAAATTTGGTTTTTGTAAATTTCTGAAAAATTTCAAGATTTGCTTCTAAACTTCTAAGCCTTATAACATCCCCAAAAAATAAAATATCAATCCCAAAATGCTACAAACATGAAGTAGACATATGGGGAATGTAAAGTCATCAAAATTTTTGGGGGTATTACTATGTATTACAGAAGTAGAGAAACTGAAACTTTGAAATTTGCAAATTTTTCAAAATTTTTGGTAAATATGGTATTTTTTTATGCAAAAAAATTAACTTTTTTGACCCAATTTTAGCAGTGTCATGAAGTACAATATGTGACGAAAAAACAATCTCAGAACGGCCTGGATAAGTCAAAGCGTTTTAAAGTTATCAGCACTTAAAGTGACACTGGTCAGATTTGCAAAAAATGGCCAAGTCCTTAAGGTGAAATAGGGCTGAGTCCTTAAGGGGTTAATTATATTATACCCGAATGATATATCTTTTTTTTTTGATAGTTATGGTTTATCACCCACAAATGAAATATTTCCTGGCGACTTTATGCAGATTTTATATAAAAATTCTAAAACTATAAGGTATCAAAACAGACAAATACAAGATGCCGTTAGTACAGTCTGCGGCCATTACTGTATCTATATCTTACAATGTCTCGCTAAAGGAATATCTTTTGAAAATGACCGTATTGTGCGATCATTTGTAACAAAACGCATGAAACGCTTATGTATACGATGCTGTAATTACAATCAAACGTGTCTGTCCCTACGGGACTGTTGCAAATAAGGAAAATGAATACAGCTTTTTAACTGAATTATATTTGTCATCGTTTGATTTTTAATACTATTATATTAAATTAATATCAGACACTATACATTTTAATATCCATCACTATAAATTTAATATCAAGCGCTATAAATTTTAATAGCTAACACTATAAATTTTAATAGCACACAATATAAATTTTTAATAGCAAACACTATAAATTTAATAGCAAACACTATAAATTTTAATAGCAAACAATATAAATTTTAATAGCAAACAATATAAATATAATATCAAGCGATATAAAACTAATATCAAGCGATATAAAACTAATATCAAGCGATATAAAAACTAATATCAAGCGATATAAAATTAATATCAAGCGATATAAAAAGGGGCCTGTAAAAGGGGCGTGGTACCTGTCACTTTGACGAAACATATACCCTCTTACTACTAGTCTCTTATGCTGTTTGAAGACTCTGCTGGCAGGGTTTCCCAAGGGCATCCACCTAGCCCTTCCCCAGCGGTGGAAGACATAGAATGCACTGACGCACAACCACTTCTGTTTCCTGATGATGAGGACATGGGAATACCACCTCAGCACGTCTCTGATGATGACGAAACACAGGTGCCAACTGCTGCGTCTTTCTGCAGTGTGCAGACTGAACAGGAGGTCAGGGAGGAAGACTGGGTGGAAGACGATGCAGGGGACGATGAGGTCCTAGACCCCACATGGAATGAAGGTCGTGCCACTGACTTTCAGAATTCGGAGGAAGAGGCAGTGGTGAGACCGAGCCAACAGCGTAGCAAAAGAGGAAGCAGTGGGCAAAAGCAGAACACCCGCCGCCAAAAGAGTCCGTCTGCTACTGGCCACCGCCATCTGGGACCCAGCACCCCAAAGGCAGCTTCAAGGAGTTCCCTGGCGTGGCAGTTCTTCAAACAATGTGCTGACGACAAGACCCGAGTGGTTTGCACGCTGTGCCATCAGAGCCTGAAGCGAGGCATTAACGTTCTGAACCTTAGCACAACCTGCATGACCAGGCACCTGCATGCAAAGCATGAACTGCAGTGGAGTAAACACCTTAAAAACAAGGAACTCACTCAGGGTCCCCCTGCTACCTCTTCTGCTGCTGCTGCCGCCTCGGAATCTTCCTCCGCCTCTGGAGGAACATTGGCACCTGCCGCCCAGCAAACAGAGGATGTACCACCAACACCACCACCACCTCCGTCACCAAGCATCTCAACCATGTCACACAGCAGCGTTCAGCTCTCCATCTCACAAACATTTGAGAGAAAGCGCAAATTCACACCTACTGGCCTATGAAATGCTGTCATTCAGGCTGGTGGACACAGACAGCTTCAAACAGCTCATGTCGCTTGCTGTCCCACAGTATGTTGTTCCCAGCCGCCACTACTTCTCTAAGAGAGCGGTGCCTTCCCTGCACAACCAAGTATCCGATAAAATCAAGTGTGCACTGCGCAACGCCATCTGTGGCAAGGTTCCACCTTAACCACAGATATGTGGACCAGTAAGCACGGCCAGGGACACTATATCTCCCTAACTGCACACTGGGTAAATGTAGTGGCGGCTGGGCCCCAGGCGAAGAGCTGTTTGGCGCACGTCCTTCCGCCGCCAAGGATCGCAGGGCAACATTCTTTGCCTCCTGTTGCCTCCTCCTCCTACTCTGCTTCCTCCTCCTCTTCTTCCACCTGCTCATCCAGTCAGCCACACACCTTCACCACCAACTTCAGCACAGCCCGGGGTAAACGTCAGCAGGCCATTCTGAAACTCATATGTTTGGGGGACAGGCCCCAAACCGCACAGGATTTGTGGCGGGGTATAGAACAACAGACCGACGAGTGGTTGCTGCCGGTGAGCCTCAAGCTTGGCCTAGTGGTGTGCGATAATGGGCGAAATCTCGTTGCAGCTCTGGGACTAGCCGTTTTGACGCACATCCCTTGCCTGGCGCATGTGCTGAATTTGGTGGTGCAGAAGTTCATTCACAACTACCCCGACATGTCAGAGCTGCTGCATAAAGTGCGGGCCGTCTGTGCGCGCTTCCGGCGTTCACATTCTGCCGCTGCTCGCCTGTCTCCGCTACAGCGTAACTTCGGCCTTCTCGCTCACCGCCTCATATTCGACGTGCCCACCAGGTGGAACTCCACTTTGCACATGCTGGACAGACTGCGCGAGCAGCAGCAGGCCATAGTGGAGTTTCAGCTGCAGCACGCACGGGTCAGTCGCACTGCGGAACAGCACCACTTCACCACCAATGACTGGGCCTCCATGCGAGACCTGTGTGCCCTGTTGAGCTGTTTCGAGTACTCCACCAACATGGCCAGTGGCGATGACGCCGTTATCAGTGTTACATAACCACTTCTATGTCTCCTTGAGAAAACACTTAGGGCGATGATGGAAGAGGAGGTGGCCCAGGAGGAGGAGGAAGAGGGGTCATTTTTAGCACTTTCAGGCCAGTCTCTTCGAAGTGACTCAGAGGGAGGTTTTTTGCAACAGCAGAGGCCAGGTACAAATGTGGCCAGCCAGGGCCCACTACTGGAGGACGAGGAGGACGAGGATGAGGAGGAGGTGGAGGAGGATGAGGATGAAGCATGTTCACAGCGGGGTGGCACCCAACGCAGCTCGGGCCCATCACTGGTGCATGGCTGGGGGGAAACGCAGGACGATGACGATACGCCTCCCACAGAGGACAGCTTGTCCTTACCTCTGGGCAGCCTGGCACACATGAGCGACTACATGCTGCAGTGCCTGCGCAACGACAGCAGAGTTGCCCACATTTTAACGTGTGCGGACTACTGGGTTGCCACCCTGCTGGATCCCCGGTACAAAGACAATGTGCCCACCTTACTTCCTGCACTGGAGCGTGATAGGAAGATGTGCGAGTACAAGCGCACATTGGTAGACGCGCTACTGAGAGCATTCCCAAATGTCACAGGGGAACAAGTGGAAGCCCAAGGCGAAGGCAGAGGAGGAGCAAGAGGTCGCCAACGCAGCTGTGTCACGGCCAGCTCCTCTGAGGGCAGGGTTAGCATGGCAGAGATGTGGAAAAGTTTTGTCACCACGCCACAGCTAACTGCACCACCACCTGATACGGAACGTGTTAGCAGGAGGCAACATTTCAATAACATGGTGGAACAGTACCTGTGCACACCCCTCCACGTACTGACTGATGGTTCGGCCCCATTCAACTTCTGGGTCTCCAAATTGTGCACGTGGCCAGAGCTAGCCTTTTATGCCTTGGAGGTGCTGGCCTGCCCGGCGGCCAGCGTTTTGTCTGAACGTGTATTCAGCACGGCAGGGGGCGTCATTACAGACAAACGCAGCCACCTGTCTACAGCCAATGTGGACAAGCTGACGTTCATAAAAATGAACCAGGCATGGATCCCACAGGACCTGTCCATCCCTTGTGCAGATTAGACATTAACTACCTCCCCTTAACAATATATTATTCTACTCCAGGGCACTTCCTCATTCAATACTATTTTTAATTTCATTTTACCATTATATTGCGGGGCAACCCAAAGTTGAATGAACCTCTCCTCTGTCTGGGTGCCGGGGCCTAAATGTGTGACAGTGGCCTGTTCCAGTGGTGGGTGACGTGAAGCATGATTCTCTGCTATGACATGAAGACTGATTCTCTGCTGACATGAAGCCAGATTCTCTGCTATGGGACCTCTCTCCTCTGCCTGGGTGCCTGGGCCTAAATATGTGACAGTGGCCTGTTCCAGTGTTGGGTGACATGAAGCCTGATTCTCTGCTATGACATGAAGACTGATTCTCTGCTATGAGACCTCTCTCCTCTGCCTGGGTCTAAATATGTGACAATGGCCTGTTCCAGTGTTGGGTGACGTGAAGCCTGATTCTCTGCTATGGGACCTCTCTCCAATTGATATTGGTTAATTTTTATTTATTTTATTTTTATTTTTATTAATTTCCCTATCCACATTTGTTTGCAGGGGATTTACCTACATTTTGCTGCCTTTTGCAGCCCTCTAGCCCTTTCCTGGGCTGTTTTACAGCCTTTTTAGTGCCGAAAAGTTCGGGTCCCTATTGACTTCAATGGGGTTCGGGACGAAGTTCGGGTCGGGTTCGGATCCCGAACCCGAACATTTCCGGGAAGTTCGGCCGAACTTTTCGAACCCGAACATCCAGGTGTTCGCTCAACTCTACATGTCAGTTCTAGTTTAATTTTAATGCAAAATAATAAATGTTAATTTTTAGTACTGGTAAATTAGCAACATGTGTCAACCCAGAGACAACTAATGGTCCTAGTGACCAATTGTAAATATCCAGTACTCCGTCATTGAACCCTTCAAATGCCGCATTTATCACTGTATCTGACATGAAAATTAAGGCCTTTCAGGAGCTAATCCATTTAACAAAGTTAATTAATAAATACATACTCACCCGATCCATTTGATCGCGGAGATGCTGTCACAGCCATTTTGATTGAAGACACTGCGTGAAATCTCAAACGCACACGTCACCCTGCGCAAGATTTTGCACGGTTTCTACAGTCAAGATGGCTGTGATGGCCTCTTCGCGCTCAAATGTATGAGGTGAGTATGTGTTTGGAAAGCAAACAACTGGACACTAGTGACTGGGACACAAACCGAGGATAAGAGAGCAAGAGAAAGAACCCAGTACACAAATGTGTGTTTCTCTAAAATATATTAGGGGTACTCTTTCTCATTATGGCGAGCCCCTAGTATGCCAAGTACATGTACTTAATATTGTCGGCCAGGTGATGCCACTCGGGGTTTCTGGGAAACATATTCAAATTAGCTTTATATACAGTATATCACAGAAACCCAGAGGTGCATCGCCGGGCCTACAATATTACACACATGTACTCAGCATGCTAGGGGCTCTCCGTAATTAGAAAGACTACCCCTCAGACAATGCACATACAGTATACAGTTGAGGTCCATACATTTGTATTCTAGGCTCTCTCTCTGGCTCACCCAAAATGAATCACCAAAATTTCAACTTCCTGTGGATTTGATCGTTTTCAGAAATTTGGACCAAATCACAAACCGGTAGAACCAGTTCGCTCATCCTTAAATGGGACATTAAACCTTTGGACACAATGGATGGAAGAAACCAGGGACTAGAATACAATACTAAGCTACTGAAAACCACAGACTGAAACATTAAATCCTTAGATATTATGGACCAGAACACGACACCAGCCATGTCCATCCCTGTACAACAGCTACAAAGCTTTTGGAACAGGCGACTATGTTATTGTACTCGGTTACTATGGACCGAGGACAACACCGATCCCCGTGCCAAGGACAGTTTAGTCTAATATGAGGAAATAATTGTCCAGTGTGACGCAGAAAACAAAGGACTCTTACCAAGGATCCTCACTAGCATGAACTGTATGCCGATTGCCAGGGACTTTTCAGCAGGGTTAACGCTCCTGAAATATATGACAGGAAATAAATTTACATCTGACACCAACATTAACCTCTTGTATCTCTGCAGCTCCTTCACTGATCTTATTCTGTATGAACGTAAGATATTGAATGGCAAATGTATTGCACAGGCTTCAACAGTGCCGTCCAGCTCCAATAACATCACCTACCTACCCTATAGAGGGTAAGACCACCCTGACCTATCACAAATGAGGGGTCTGTACCTGAGGATCAGTACAGGATAAGTAATGTATGTGGACAGTGACTGCACCAGCAGAATAGTGAGTGCAGCTCTGGAGTATAATACAGGATGTAACTCAGGATCAGTACAGGATAAGTAATTTATGTACACAGTGACTGCACCAGCAGAATAGTGAGTGCAGCTCTGGAGTATAATACAGGATGTAACGCAGGATCAGTACAGGATAAGTAATGTATGTACACAGTGACTGCACCAGCAGAATAGTGAGTGCAGCTCTGGGGTATAATACAGGATGTAACTAAGGATCAGTACAGGGTAAGTAACGTATGTACACAGTGACTGCACCAGCAGAATAGTGAGTGCAGCTCTGGAGTATAATACTGGATGTAACTCAGGATCAGTACAGGATAAGTAATGTAATGAATGTACACAGTGACTGCACCAGCAGAATAGTGAGTGCAGCTCTGGAGTATAATGCAGGATGTAACTCAGGATCAGTACAGGATAAGTAATGTATGTACATTGTGACTGCACCAGCAGAATAGTGAGTGCAGCTCTGGTGTATAATACAGGATGTAACGCAGGATCAGTACAGGATAAGTAATGTAATGTATGTACACAGTGACTGCACCAGCAGAATAGTGAGTGCAGCTCTGGGGTATAATACAGGATGTAACTAAGGATCAGTACAGGGTAAGTAACGTATGTACACAGTGACTGCACCAGCAGAATAGTAAGTGCAGCTCTGGAGTATAATACTGGATGTAACTCAGGATCAGTACAGGATAAGTAATGTAATGAATGTACACAGTGACTGCACCAGCAGAATAGTGAGTGCAGCTCTGGAGTATAATGCAGGATGTAACTCAGGATCAGTACAGGATAAGTAATGTATGTACACAGTGACTGCACCAGCAGAATAGTGAGGGCAGCTCTGGAGTATAATACTGGATGTAACTCAGGATCAGTACAGGATAAGTAATGTATGTACACAGTGACTGCACCAGCAGAATAGTGAGTGCAGCTCTGGAGTATAATACAGGATGTAACTCAGGATCAGTACAGGATAAGTAATGTAATGTATGTACACAGTGACTGCACCAGCAGAATAGTGAGTGCAGCTCTGGAGTATAATACAGGAAATAATGTACAGTAATATATTAATGACTCCTTTTAAACTGTATTACTACTTATAAACCAATCTTTACCTAAGTATCAGCATAAAGGATGGCGTCTGGGATGTACTGGCCAGTGTTCCACCCAGGCAGGACAGGATCATGAAGGGCAGTAAGAGATGGTAACAGCTGGTTCCACATGACCCAGGAGTGGCCGAGTTTCCGGATCCTGGAGATGTTATACAGCGGCACCGGGTGTAATTCTGTAACCAAGAGTACAACACTGTAAAGGAGCCTGTGATGGTGTTTAGTCCATGTTCAGACTGTGCAGGACCCCATTCCTAGACAGGTTTTACGCTGAGTCTAACTCCAGTCTTCTCTCAGAGCCCAGAACTTAGATTTTTCCTCATTTGCCTTTTATCTTTTATTGCTGAATTCTTGAAGGCCTAATCATATAACTAATGCTCGAAGGGGTTGTCCTATGGAGACAAACTTAACCGGGTACCCCATTAGGTCACTAGGGGGGTTCCACTCTCTGAACGTATCCAGAACCCCACAGCTCACTACTTTGTGTAGTGGCCATTCTGCTCCCATTCACAGGAAAAGGAGCATCTGCTGCAATACCAGAGAATGGCCACTATACAGTGTATGGCGCTGTTCCTGCTGCCAACAGCTGTTTGGTGGGGGTGTCGTACCCTCGATGATCTTATTGCGTTGACCCCATCCTATGACACCCCATCAGTGCCTAGAGTATAAAACTGTATTTTTCTTGCCACAGTAATATCTGTGGTCACCTGAAGCTGCTCTATGATTTACAGGGATCATCGGATCTTCATACCCTCAGTCACTGCATAATGAAATTTTCCGCATTCCCTTTCTACTAAGCCATACACCCTTATTGAGCATGTCCGAAAAAAGCGTAGAAACACAAGTTGCACCAAATTGCACAACTATTTTTTTCGCTCAGCCGCAGACACTTTAGTAAATCTGGGCCACAATTTATTGCAAAACTGTTCTCTGCATTGACTAACGAGGGGATAATTCCTATAACTCGCACTAAACATGATCCAGAACTCCCCCCCACCGCAGGATTGTGTCATGAGCGGGCAGTTACAGAGGAATCTACTGTCAGGAACAGGGTCAAGCAGGGTGGATCGCCCCTTTAACCCCTTAAGGACTCAGCCCTATTTCACCATAAGGACTTGGCCATTTTTTGCTAATCTGACATGTGTCACTTTAAGTGCTGATAACTTTAAAACGCTTTGACTAAGGCCTCTTTCACACTTGCGTTGTCCGGATCCGGCATGTACTTCACTTGCCGGAATTACACTCCGGATCCGGAAAAACGCAAGTGTACTGAAAGCATTTGAAGACGGAACCGTCTTCAAAATGCTTTCAGTGTTACTATGGCACCCAGGACGCTATTAAAGTCCTGGCTGCCATAGTAGGAGCGGGGAGCGGGGGAGCGGTATACTTACAGTCCGTGCGGCTCCCGGAGCGCTCCAGAATGATGTCAGAGCGCCCCATGCGCATGGATGACGTGTCCAATGCGATCACATGATCCATGCGCTTGGGGCGCCCTGACGTCACTCTGGAGCGCCCGGGGAGCCGCACGGACAATAAGTATACTGCTCCCCCGCTCCCCGCTACACTTTACCATGGCTGCCAGGACTTTAGCGTCCCGGCAGCCATGGTAACCATTCAGAAAAAGCTAAATGTCGGCTCCGGCAATGCGCCGAAACGACGTTTAGCTTAAGGCCGGATCCGGATCAATGCCTTTCAATGGGCATTAATTCCGGATCCGGCATTGCGGCAAGTGTTCCGGATTTTTGGCCAGAGCAAAAAGCGCAGCATGCTGCGGTATTTTCTCCGGCCAAAAAACGTTCCGTTCCGGTACTGAAGACATCCTGATTAGAGTTGAGCGAACACCTGGATGTTCGGGTTCGAGAAGTTCGGCCGAACTTCCCGTAAATGTTCGGGTTCGGGATCCGAACCCGAACCGAACTTCGTCCCGAACCCGAACTCCATTGAAGTCAATGGGGACCCGAACTTTTGGGCACTAAAAAGGCTGTAAAACAGCCCAGGAAAGAGCTAGAGGGCTGCAAAAGGCAGCAACATGTAGGTAAATCCCCTGCAAACAAATGTGGATAGGGAAATGAATTAAAATTAAAATAAAAAAAATAAAAATGAACCAATATCAATTGGACAGAGGTCCCATAGCAGAGAATCTGGCTTCACGTCAGCAGAGAATCAGTCTCTTCATGCCATAGCAAAGAATCTGGCCTTATGTCAGCGCAGAATCAGTCTTCATGTCATAGCAGAGAATCAGGCTTCACGTCACCCACCACTGGAACAGGCCACTGTCACACATTTAGGCCCCGACACCCAGACAGAGGAGAGCGGTCCCGTAACAGAGAATCTGGCCTTATGTCAGCGCAGAATCTGTCTTCATGTCATAGCAGAGAATCAGGCTTCACGTCACCCACCACTAGAACAGGCCACTGTCACACATTTAGACCCCGGCACCCAGACAGAGGAGAGCGGTCCCGTAACAGAGAATCTGGCCTTATGTCAGCGCAGAATCTGTCTTCATGTCATAGCAGAGAATCAGGCTTCACGTCACCCACCACTGGAACAGGCCACTGTCACACATTTAGGCCCAGGCACCCAGGCAGAGGAGAGAGGTCCCGTAACAGAGAATCTGGCCTTATGTCAGCGCAGAATCTGTATTCATGTCATAGCAGAGAATCAGGCTTCACGTCACCCACCACTGGAACAGGCCACTGTCACACATTTAGGCCCAGGCACCCAGGCAGAGGAGAGAGGTCCCGTAACAGAGAATCTGGCCTTATGTCAGCGCAGAATCTGTATTCATATCATAGCAGAGAATCAGGCTTCACGTCACCCACCACTGGAACAGGCCACTGTCACACATTTAGGCCCCGGCACCCAGACAGAGGAGAGCGGTCCCGTAACAGAGAATCTGGCCTTATGTCAGCGCAGAATCTGTATTCATGTCATAGCAGAGAATCAGGCTTCACGTCACCCACCACTGGAACAGGCCACTGTCACACATTTAGGCCCAGGCACCCAGGCAGAGGAGAGAGGTCCCGTAACAGAGAATCTGGCCTTATGTCAGCGCAGAATCTGTATTCATGTCATAGCAGAGAATCAGGCTTCACGTCACCCACCACTGGAACAGGCCACTGTCACACATTTAGGCCCAGGCACCCAGGCAGAGGAGAGAGGTCCCGTAACAGAGAATCTGGCCTTATGTCAGTGCAGAATCCGTCTTCATGTCATAGCAGAGAATCAGGCTTCACGTCACCCACCACTGGAACAGGCCACTGTCACACATTTAGGCCCCGGCACCCAGACAGAGGAGAGGTTCATTCAACTTTGGGTTGCCCCGCAATATAATGGTAAAATGAAATTAAAAATAGTATTGAATGAGGAAGTGCCCTGGAGTAGAATAATATATTGTTAAGGGGAGGTAGTTAATATCTAATCTGCACAAGGGATGGACAGGTCCTGTGGGATCCATGCCTGGTTCATTTTTATGAACGTCAGCTTGTCCACATTGGCTGTAGACAGGCGGCTGCGTTTGTCTGTAATGACGCCCCCTGCCGTGCTGAATACACGTTCAGACAAAACGCTGGCCGCCGGGCAGGCCAGCACCTCCAAGGCATAAAAGGCTAGCTCTGGCCACGTGGACAATTTGGAGACCCAGAAGTTGAATGGGGCCGAACTATCAGTCAGTACGTGGAGGGGTGTGCACAGGTACTGTTCCACCATGTTAGTGAAATGTTGCCTCCTACTAACACGTTCCGTATCAGGTGGTGGTGCAGTTAGCTGTAGCGCGTTGACAAAACTTTTCCACATCACTGCCATGCTAACCCTGCCCTCAGAGGAGCTTGGCGTGACACAGCTGCGTTGGCGACCTCTTGCTCCTCTTCTGCCTTCGCCTTGGGCTTCCACTGGTTCCCCTGTGACATTTGGGAATGCTCTCAGTAGCGCGTCTACCAACGTGCGCTTGTACTCGCGCATCTTCCTATCACGCTCCAGTGTAGGAAGTAATGTGGGCACATTGTCTTTGTACCGGGGATCCAGCAGGGTGGCAACCCAGTAGTCCGCACACGTTAAAATGTGGGCAACTTTGCTGTCGTTGCGCAGGCACTGCAGCATGTAGTCGCTCATGTGTGCCAGGCTGCCCAGAGGTAAGGACAAGCTGTCCTCTGTGGGAGGCGTATCGTCATCGTCCTGTGTTTCCCCCCAGCCACGCACCAGTGATGGGCCCGAGCTGCTTTGGGTGCCACCCCGCTGTGAACATGCTTCATCCTCATCCTCCTCCACCTCCTCCTCATCCTCGTCCTCCAGTAGTGGGCCCTGTCTGGCCACATTTGTACCTGGCCTCTGGTGTTGCAAAAAACCTCCCTCTGAGTCACTTCGAAGAGACTGGCCTGAAAGTGCTAAAAATGACCCCTCTTCCTCCTCTTCCTCCTGGGCCACCTCCTCTTCCATCATCACCCTAAGTGTTTTCTCAAGGAGACATAGAAGTGGTATTGTAACGCTGATAACGGCGTCATCGCCACTGGCCATGTTGGTGGAGTACTCGAAACAGCGCAACAGGGCACACAGGTCTCGCATGGAGGCCCAGTCATTGGTGGTGAAGTGGGTCTGATCCGCAGTGCGACTGACCCTTGCGTGCTTCAGCTGAAACTCCACTATGGCCTGCTGCTGCTCGCAGTCTGTCCAGCATATGCAAGGTGGAGTTCCACCTGGTGGGCATGTCGCATATGAGGCAGTGAGCAGGAAGGCCGAAGTTACGCTGTAGCGCAGACAGGCGAGCAGCGGCAGGGTGTGAACGCCGGAAGCGCGAACAGACGGCCCGCACTTTATGCAGCAGCTCTGACATGTCGGGGTAGTTGCGAATGAACTTCTGCACCACCAAATTCAGCACATGCGCCAGGCAAGGGATGTGCGTCAAACCGGCTAGTCCCAGAGCTGCAACGAGATTTCGCCCATTATCGCACACCACCAGGCCGGGCTTGAGGCTCACCGGCAGCAACCACTCGTCGGTCTGTTGTTCTATACCCCGCCACAACTCCTGTGCGGTGTGGGGCCTGTCCCCCAAACATATGAGTTTCAGAATGGCCTGCTGACGTTTACCCCGTGCTGTGCTGAAGTTGGTGGTGAAGGTGTGTGGCTGACTGGATGAGCAGGTGGAAGAAGAGGAGGAGGAAGCTGAGTAGGAGGAGGAGGAGACAGGAGGCAAAGAATGTTGCCCTGCGATCCTTGGCGGCGGAAGGACGTGCGCCAAATAGCTCTCCGCCTGGGGCCCAGCCGCCACTACATTTACCCAGTGTGCAGTTAGGGAGATATAGCGTCCCTGGCCGTGCTTACTGGTCCACGTATCTGTGGTTAGGTGGACCTTGCCACAGATGGCGTTGCGCAGTGCACACTTGATTTTATCGGACACTTGTTTGTGCAGGGAAGGCACGGCTCTCTTGGAGAAGTAGTGGCGGCTGGGAACAACATTCTGTGGGACAGCAAGTGACATGAGCTGTTTGAAGCTGTGTGTGTCCACCAGCCTAATTGACAGCATTTCATAGGCCAGTAGTTTAGAAATGCTGGCATTCAGGGCCAGGGATCGAGGGTGGCTAGGTGAGAATTTACGCTTTCTCTCAAATGTTTGTGAGATGGAGAGCTGAACGCTGCCGTGTGACATGGTTGAGATGCTTGGTGACGCAGGTGGTGGTGTTGGTGGTACATCCCATGTTTGCTGGGCGGCAGGTGCCAACGTTCCTCCAGAGGCGGAGGAAGAGGCCGAGGCGGCGGCAGCAGCAGCAGAAGAGGCCGAGGCGGCAGCAGCAGAAGAGGTAGCAGGGGGAGCCTGAGTGACTTCCTTGTTTTTAAGGTGTTTACTCCACTGCAGTTCATGCTTTGCATGCAGGTGCCTGGTCATGCAGGTTGTGCTAAGGTTCAGAACGTTAATGCCTCGCTTCAGGCTCTGATGGCACAGCGTGCAAACCACTCGGGTCTTGTCGTCAGCACATTGTTTGAAGAAGTGCCATGCCAGGGAACTCCTTGAAGCTGCCTTTGGGGTGCTCGGTCCCAGATGGCGGCGGTCAGTAGCAGGCGGAGTCTCTTGGCGGCGGGTGTTCTGATTTTGCCCACTGCTCCCTCTTTTGCTACGCTGTTGGCTCGGTCTCACCACTGCCTCTTCCTCCGAGCTGTGAAAGTCAGTGGCACTACCTTCATTCCATGTGGGGTCTAGGACCTCATCGTCCCCTGCATCGTCTTCCACCCAGTCTTGATCCCTGACCTCCTGTTCAGTCTGCACACTGCAGAAAGACGCAGCAGTTGGCACCTGTGTTTCGTCATCATCAGAGACGTGCTGAGGTGGTATTCCCATGTCCTCATCATCAGGAAAAATAAGTGGTTGTGCGTTAGTGCATTCTATCTCTTCCACCCCTGGGGAAGGGCTAGGTGGATGCCCTTGGGAAACCCTGGCAGCAGAGTCTTCAAACAGCATAAGAGACTGCTGCATAACTTGAGGCTCAGACAGTTTCCCTGATATGCATGGGGGTGATGTGACAGACCGATGGGCTTGGTTTTCATGCGCCATCTGTGCGCTTTCTGCAGAAGACTGGGTGGGAGATAATGTGAACGTGCTGGATCCACTGTCGGCCACCTAATTGACTAATGCCTGTACCTGCTCAGGCCTTACCATCCTTAGAACGGCATTGGGCCCCACCAAATATCGCTGTAAATTCTGCTGGCTACTGGGACCTGAGGTAGTTGGTACACTAGGACGTGTGGCTGTGGCAGAACGGCCACGTCCTCTCCCAGCACCAGAGGGTCCACTAACACCACCACGACCATGTCCACGTCCGCGTCCGAGTCCCTTATTAGATGTTTTCCTCATTGTTCCCGTTCACCACAATTTTGAGAATGGCAAATTTGGGAATGCTTTTTCAACCCAGAACAAAAAGTCTGCTTTTACGGTCACTACAAATAACTTGACCAGCTAAAACTGTGCAGATTTGGTTGAATAGAAATGTCAGGTCTATTTTTTAGGCGCTGGGTGACAGGCTCAACTTGCCCCTGATGTAATATATGGCCAATAAATAACCACACTGTTGATGGTTAAATGCACTTGGGTGACACAGGCTCAGCCTGCAGCTGATGTAGGATATAGCACAAAATAACCACACTATCGATGGTTAAATACACTTGGTGATAGCTCGTGCTGGCGCACCACAAGTCACAAAATGGCCGCCGATCACCCCAGAAAAAAAGTGATCTAAAAACGCTCTGGGCAGCCTCAAAAAAGTGAGCAAGTCAATAATAGCACTTCAATGATCCACAGCTGCAGATCAATCACAGAATGAAGTCTTTTGGAGGAGTTAATCTGCCTAATCTCGCCCTAACGTCGCAGCTGCAACCTCTCCCTATACTGATCATAGCAGAGTGACGTGCGGCGCTACGTGACTCCAGCTTAAATAGAGGCTGGGTCACATGCTGCACTGGCCAATCACAGCCATGCCAATAGTAGGCATGGCTGTGATGGCCTCTTGGGCCAAGTAGTATGACGCTTGTTGATTGGCTGCTTTGCAGCCTTTCAAAAAGCGCCAAGAAAGCGCCGAACACCGAACCCGAACTTTTACGAAAATGTTCGGGTCCGTGTCCGTGTCACGAACACCCCAAAATTCGGTACGAACCCGAACTATACAGTTCGGGTTCGCTCATTCCTAATCCTGATGCATCCTGAACGGATTTCTCTCTATTCAGAATGCATTAGGATAAAACTGATCAGGATTCTTCCGGCATAGAGCCCCGACGACGGAACTCTATGCCGGAAGACAAGAACGCAGGTGTGAAAGAGCCGTAAGGCTACTTTCACACTTGCGTTGTTCTTTTCTGGCATAGAGTTCCGTCACAGGGGCTCTATACTGGAAAAGAACTGATCAGGTATGTCCCCATGCATTCTGAATGGAGAGTAAGGCTACTTTCACACTAGCGTTCGGGTGTCCGCTCGTGCGCACCGTTTGAAGGGGCTCACGAGCGGCCCCGAACGCATCCGTCTGGCCCCAATGCATTCTCAGTGGAGGCGGATCCACTGAGACTGCATCCGCCTGCCAGCGTTCAGCCTCCGCTCCGCTCAGTGAGCGGACACCTGAACGCTGCTTGCAGCGTTCGGGTGTCCGCCTGGCCGTGCGGAGGCGAGCGGATCTGTCCACACTTACAATGTAAGTCAATGGGGACGGATCCGCTTGAAGATGACACTATATGGCTCAATCTTCAAGCGGATCCGTTCCCCATTGACTAAGTTTTAATGCAGACGCATCCGTTCTGAACGGATGCGAACGTCTGCATTATCGGAGCGGATCCGTCTGATGAAACATCACACGGATCCGCTCCGAACGCAAGTGTGAAAGTAGCCTAATCCGTTCAGTTTGCATCAGGATGTCTTCAGTTCAGTCGTTTTGACTGATCAGGCAAAAGAGAAAACTGCAGCATGCTACGGTTTTATCTCCGGCTAAAAAAACTGAAGACTTGCCTGAATGCCGGATCCGGCATTTTTTCCCATAGGAATGTATTAGTGCCGGATCCGACATTCAGAATGCCGGATCCGTCCTTCCGGTATGCGCATGCGCAGACTGAAAAAAAAGGTGAAAAAATGCCGGATCCGTTTTTGCCGGATGACACCGGAAAGACGGATCCGGCATTTCAATGCATTTTTTCGACTCATCAGGCATTTTTAAGACTGATCAGGATCCTGATCAGTCTTACTAATGCCATCAGTTAGCATACGTTTTGCCTGATCCGGCAGGCAGTTCCGGCGACGGAACTGCTTGCCGGATCTCTCTGTTGCAAGTGTGAAAGTAGCCTTATCCAGGCCATTCTGAGATAGTTTTTTCGTCACATATTGTACTTCATGAAACTGGTAAAATGGAGTAAAAAAAAAAAAAATTATTTAAAAAAAAATACCAAATATTTGTAAAAAATTGCAAATTTCCAAGTTTCTATTTCTCTACTTCTATAATACATAGTAAAACCTCCAAAAAAAGTTATTACTTGACATTTCCCATATGTCTATTTCATGTTTGGATCATTTTGGGGATGATATTTTATTTTTTGGGGACGTTACAAGGCTTAGAAGTTTAGAAGCAAATCTTGAAATTTTTCAGAAATTTTCAAAAACCCAATTTTTAGGGACCAGTTCAGGTCTGAAGTCACTTTGCGAGGTTTACATAATTGAAACTGTAAGGAAATTATGTCTATATCCACACACGTTCACATATATATGTAATAATTCAGCCTTATATGCTTGTATTAAATATGCAGAGTTCTTCTTTAAAGGAAATATTTTATACTCTTATGACAGCAAGGTCTAGCAACACAGCTAAGAGGAAATAGAGGTCGGTAGCTTAAAACCGCATGGCTAGAAAGAGATATGCAGGCTTTAGCAAACAGATAGATTTTACATTGATACGGGTTATGTATATAAGCATTTTTGTTTCTTGACGTTCACCTCTGGTTTAGATAAGTGAAGGACATTTTTTTTATCAGGTATATGTTGGTACAAAATAAACGAAGATAATTCCGCGAAATATCTGAACAAAGCTAAAGTCAACAAAGATTATGGTTAGATATCTTAATTCCAAGAATTATAAATGCATCACATATGTATCTTGTTTCTAGGAAATTATCATGACTTTTTTTACTAAGGTTGTATAGAGGTGAGGTTAATAAATTCGTTACCTGATTGGATTAAGCTTAGGGGAGGTATATGATAATCTTGTGGTTTGCATCTATAAATTGTCCACGATGTCTAATAAAGTGACAACCATTTTAAACCTATCAACGTGTATTGGTCTTTAGTGGTTGCCCGGCCGGAGGTTCACCCACAGACAAACCAGGGGCCCTTTCAATTGGTAGCAGAGGATGGTTCACTGACTATCCAGGTGAGTAAATAATTTCTGCCACTATTTATGTTGGTTGGAATGTTTCTCTCCTGGATACGGTGAATGTCTGATGTATACTGGATGGCAGGTTAGTGACAGGTTAGTTTAGTGTTCATAGGACTGTGGGACAGACACGAGGCAGCACTCAGTGTTCTGCGTATCCTGATAGGAGCGGCGTCTCCTATAGGCACAGTGGTTGGCAGGGGATGTTGTTCCAGGAACATACATCATGTTGATGGCAGGGAATTTTTCGAATGCAGAACTAGTCTCTTCGAACGTTGGCAGGGATTTTTCAAATGGGATTAGTCTCTCATTTGACGGTTTATTGAGTTAAAGGATAACTCTGGATTTATGTGATTGAGTTAAAGGATAACTCTGGAAATATGTGAAACAAGGTACCCGGAATATATGTATAAGGAAAAGGAATACATATGGAATAAAAAAGGTGAGGGAAACGCATACATCTGAATGCAGATGTTGGTTTCTAACTCACTAGGATTGTCTGTGGAGTGAATTGTTTATTAAACAGAACTGTACAGTTAAAACTTGGAAAGTGACATTGAATACTGCAGTCTATTAAGTTCGTAAATGGTGTTGCCCATATAAGATATTTTTACACGTGTTATAAGAATATTGTGATAGTGGAAAATCTGATTGTGCTGACTTAATTGATTCTCAACATAACAATACTAACACAATTACTTCCTGCTATTTGCTGCTATTTCCGCTTCATTGTTTGCTGCTTGAAAATATATGTATAGAGTTCATTGTCAATTTCATTATACATTATGGGTAACGGCGTGGGAAAGGATCTGGATGGTGAGCCAGAGACCAGACCCACACCGCTACATTTTGTATCAGGCACCTGTGGGATTAGTGTAACTGATCCATTTTGGGTAAATATCTGTGACCGCAGTCAGCAACTGCGTATTACGCAGATCAGCGATGTCGGTCCCCGCAATGAAAGTGACTGGGAAGAGGTTAAAAAAATGGTGGGGCTGCACCCAAAATATAACTATCCCGTTGGTGCCTGGGATGAAGATTATATGAAAACATGTTTAAAAAAATGGGAGAAGGCATTAAAAGAATATAGAAAGAGATTTCCACCAACCCATCACATATACCTAAAACAGAATAGGGAGACAATTAGTAAAAAGGAAGAAGTCCCATGGTCAGAAATTCTGCCCGCCTTGCCAGAAAAGCCACCGGCATATGATGTGACGGTATTAGAACCACAAAAGGCAATACTCCCAGCTGTCTCTACAGAAGACATGTTACAAGTCCCTTATAATAAGGTCCCCTGTCCAGAACAAGCAACCGCACCGGAATTATTATTATTTTCTGGTGAGAAACAAAAGAGAACCGGACTGTACCCAGATTTGGGGGATAGAGATTCCCTTTTGAGTACTGCAGTTATAGTGGCAGCAGCACTCATGGAACAAGGAGATGTAACTCCACAAGTCAAACAGGCTAAGGAAAAAAGAATTGAATATAGAGAAAGCATGGGCAGTTATGTACATGAGCTGATTCAACTGAGGGATAAACTAAGGACGGACATAGTCTACATTAACCAACTTCCTCTTCAGGATGTCTTTCCCGTCATATATGAACACGAGGACCCAGATGATACAGACCTTCCTAGTGAGGAACAGATAGATGAATTAAAGGGCATTTTGGGAGGAGAGTGTGGCAGAACCAGAGCTGCAACTAACAAAAAAAAACAGCTGCTGACCGAGATAGGAAAACTAAGACAGGAGTACTGGAGGGTGAAGAAGGACTGGGAAACCAGGGCTCAGGAAGAATACGATAGGGGGACAACAGGAATTGAAACACAGATAGAAGCGGATAGTTTAGAACATGGAATTCCCCTGGCAACCTCCAGTCCTAGAATACCTGGAATAATCCAACCCCTAGCAGATGAATTTTCCAAACTCACTCTAATACCTGAGGAAGGTGATAGGGAAGGCACACAACTGCGGCTTCCCATGATTACTGTGGGTAGCACTGAAGTCCATATCCCTCTTCCTTTAGGATTAATGAAGGAACTGAAGGATATGTGCCCCAATCCAAAAAAGGACCCTAGAGCAGCAGCTATGTTTCTGCAGAAATATACCGCAGGGAGCCATTTAACTTTGGAGGATATTCAGATAATACTCTCAGCCATAGACCCAGACACTGGCTCTCAAATTGATCCAGAAAAGGTAATGAAGACATCAGAAAAAGAAGTTAGGGATGCAGGAGACAGAGATAGCCCCAAGGTTTGGAAGAAGTTTTGGGATAAGATAGGAGTAGAATGGATGAAAAGATACAAAGGGGATTCAGGTTTACACACAATGCTAAATACAAAACAAGAGCCGAAAGAGGATTTTTATAGTTTCTGTAAAAGACTGTTGGATCTCTACAGTAGTACAGGAATGAATTCACCCGAATTGTTCAAGACTACATGTATGACAAATGGGGACCCTAAGACGACACAGCTAATAAAATTAGTCAATAACGAATGGCTTACTCAAACAGTGACAGAATTTATGGATGACATAGCAAAACGCTCGGCTTCTGGTGTTTTCAATCAAAAGGGAGGAGTATTTCCATTGTTAGTGCAGCAGGACATACAACAGGAGTCTATATTGTCAGGTGGGGAAAGCAATTACATGATGATGTCAAGTTTCCCCCGGGGAAGGAATAATAGAAGAGGTCCGAGAAGTAGGGGCCAGGCAGATTACCTGGGAAGAGTAGAAAGAAATCAGAGACAGGGCTGTTTCATTTGTGGGAGTCTAGGTCACTGGAGGCGAGAATGTCCAAAGGTGAGAGATGAAGATAGGAGAGGATACAGAGGGAGAGGCGCCTCTGACTACCGAGGGGAGCCCAGACAACAGGAAAGACAGCAAGATATGACAAGAAGACAACCCCAGGGAGATCGTATTAACATACACTGGCCAGCACAGGATGGGGGGAGTAGACAACCCAATTTGCAATCAGACTTACAGAGGTGGTCTGAGCATGAACAGTACCCGTCCCCACGGGGGAATAATTACTACTAGGGGTGCCCAGAACAAGTCCCATCCTTCATTATGCATTTTGTTCCAACTGATTGGCAAGTCTTACCACAAGTACTACTGCAAATTGATGGTATTAAAGTTAAGTTATTGCTTGACACCGGAGCAACGACTTCAAGTGTAAACAAAATAGACTTCATTAATGATAAATGCACCGAAGGAAGTTCTATGGGTATAAATGGGACGACAGTGATACATAAGGTGACAGCACCACTCCCGGTTTGTACTCTTACGGGGGAACTAGTGACGCACATGTCTTTTGCAGTCCTACTAGAGTGCCCCGTTTGCCTATTAGGAAGGGATTTAATGGCAGCATTACAGATTTCATTAGTCTTTGACAAAAAGGGCAGACTGACAGCAACCTCAATGAAATGTGACCTGACAAACCCAAAGAGACGTGACATGAATGGGTTCTTTTTAAGCATACCAATGTCCCTGGAAAATCATCCAATTTGGGCAAAATGTAAAGACTCAGTAGGAACAATTAACTGTGAGCCCTACCGGCCCTGTTTGAAGGAGGGGGTCATGCCAACCTTTCAAAAACAATACCCATTGAGTGAGGAAAAGTTAGAGGGTATAAAGCCACAAATTGAGAAATACTTGCAGATGGGAATTCTTAGGAAAATTGTCAGTCCCTGGAATTCCCCGATAAATCCCGTAAAAAAGGCTAATGGCACATGGCGGCTGGTACAGGATCTAAGGAAGGTAAACAAGGCAATTATCCCACTTCCCCCCTTGGTGGCAGATCTTACAGCTGTGTTTGGGGCCATTCCTGCGGGATCCAGATATTACACTGTAGTTGACCTCAGTAATGCGTTCTTTTCCATACCAGTGGCTTGGGATGCACAAAATCTTTTTGCTTTTCAGTGGGCTGATAATGGTCAGGTGACTTGGACCCGTCTCCCACAAGGTTTTGGGGATATCCCAGCAGCCTTTTCTATTGTATTAAAGGCTACATTGGAAGATTGGGAACCAAAGAGGGGATCCACCTTAATACAGTACACAGACGACCTTTTACTCTCCAATTCGGAGTTAGAAGCCTGCAAAATAGATTCAGGGAGTTTATTAGACCACTTGGCAAGCAAAGGACACCTGGCCTCGAAGAAGAAAATCCAATATGCAAGTACCCAGGTAGAGTATCTGGGGTGCATAATAGAGGCAGGAGAGAGAAAGATCTCACCCGCTAGAGTCAAGGCAGTGACCTCCCTAAGCAGGCCGAGGGACAAAGCTACAATGCTGTCCTTTTTAGGGTCAATAGTGTATTGTAGGCAGTGGATTCCCGATTGCTCCCATTGGGATTCAATCCTAAGAAAAACTACACTCACAGAAGCACCAAAGGTAGTGGAGTGGACAGAGGACAGAGTAGAAGCCTTTGAGAGATTGATTCGGTCCCTGACCCAAGCCCCAGCCTTGGCCCTGGCAGATTATGGAAAGCCATTCCAATTATACTGCGTGGTATCTGGAGAAACCTATGCAGCGGTTTTGACACAGACACATGGGGGGAGAAACAGGCCAGTTTCATACTTATCGAAAAAATTACCTCCTGTAGTTCTTGGAATGCCTCACTGTCTCCAAGCATTAGCAGCCGCGGCTATGTCAGTAAAGGATGCTACTAAGATAGTCCATGGAAATATAATGGAACTTTTCACCACTCATACAGTCTTGTCCCTCCTTCAAAACATGACCACACAACACATGACAGCTCAGAGACTGTCCGGATATGAGACCATATTACTCAGTACGGCAAACCTGTTGATAAAGACATGTCCAGACACCTCACCAGTGATAAGATTGTTGCATACACTTTTGAGACTTAAGCGTGAAGGTTCTGACGAACAAGTAGACCCAATACCTGAACACAGATGTGATGAAATAATCTTGTCATGCACAACACCTAGGGAGGATTTAAAGGACACACCACAGACTGGCAGTATAGATGTTTTTGTGGATGGATCATGCACAAGACCAGATGACAGGACATACCAAACAGGTTACGCAGTAGTCATGCTCCCAAATCAAGTGATAGAAGCTGAACCAATTGTCACAACTTCAGCACAACAAGCTGAGTTGGTAGCGCTCACAAGAGCCTGTGAAATATTCGCAGGACACAAAGTGAATATTTATACTGATAGTAGCTATGCATTTGGAACAGTGCATGATTATGCATTAATATGGAAAAATAGGGGGTATATCTCAGCAGACGGGAAGAAGGTAGCGAATCAGAAATACATAGATCACTTGCTACATGCAATTCAATTACCAGAAGCCATAAGTGTGATAAAAGTGAAAGGACACTCTGCAAAAGGAGATTATCAAGCTATGGGAAACAACCTAGCAGACAGAGCAGCAAAAATGGCAGCCAAGAGAGACACGAGAAGGGAAAGTAAGTTATTATTCATGACAGACTTTGAAAGTGAAAACTGGGAGTCAGTAGTATATCAACTTCAGAAACAGTCTACCAGTGAGGACATCAAGTACTGGAAATCTCAGGGACTGCAGACGACAGGTACAGGTATGTGGACAAAAGATCGGATATTGGGGGTTCCTACTGCATCAGCACCGCTCCTAATATCTTATCTTCATGGTCCTGGACATTTAGGAAAACAGTACATCTCAGAACATTACAAGTCACTGTTCTGTACACACCAGTTGCAGAGATTGATAGACGATCTGGTCGATTCATGCATGACTTGTGCACAGAATAATGTTCAAGGAAAAGCACACGGAAGACATGGGAATCTACCACCACCTACAGGCCCTCTGCAAGATTTGCAGATAGATTACACACACATGCCAAAGCAACCCGGGAATATAAGATATCTGCTTGTCATAGTCTGTAGGTTCTCTGGATGGTGTGTAGCCATACCTACTTCAGGAGAAACAGCTGGTGTGACAGCTAGGGCATTGATAAATCAATGGATTTCGCTGTATGGACTCCCTCGGGTAATTCATTCAGATCAGGGACCTGCTTTCCAATCCAAACTAATACAAGAACTGACAAAAATTTTGGGTTTCCAGTGGAAACTCAACATAGTCTACCATCCCCAAAGCGCTGGAGTAGTGGAAAGAATGAACAGAACCATTAAGGATAGGTTAAAAAAGGCTACTTCAGGAACATTGAAAGATTGGCTGAAAATTTCTACCCGCCATTCTCTACCAAATAAGAACGACACCAAATAAACAAACAGGGTTGTCGCCTTATGAAGTGTTATTCGGTCGACCCCCTAATACCCGTGAAGAATCGGATACTGACAGTAACATTTTTGCCTTGCAGGAACAGTACGTGAAACACTTGGTAGGTATACTCTCGGAAAATTATGATAAGGTTGCTGTCACCTTTCCTCCTCTTTCCACAGATCCAACTCATCCGTTCTTGCCGGGAGACAAAGTTCTGGTGAAACAACTAGCTGCCCGCCACAAGACTGGTCCGATTTACCAAGGTCCATTTGAGGTTCTAAGAGTGGCTCGAACGGCTGTCCTTACTGACCAGAGTCCACAGTGGATACACGCCAGCCGGCTCAAGAAGACGCCAGAAGGAGTCCCCAAGAAATTCCCCGGACAAACATGAGTCTTCCGGACAAGATGCCTACAAAAGAAATGGCTTTGATCATACCCCCGAGCCTGCAAAGTAGATATGAGCGATGGCTAAGAGGCTATCCAAAACCACTTAGTCCAAAGGATCCAAAGACTATGCAGGACTTGTATGAGGAAGAATTTATGTTCAGGGAGTATACCAATGAATTAGAAACTGATGACTTGAAAGATCAAAACTTTCCTGAACCGTTTAGTAAGCAGATGATTCAGAGAATGAAACTGTGAATATGTCACCCTTAAAAAGGGAAGTACCCTGAGAAAGATACCGAGAATTGGTGTGTGGTATAAGGAGTGATCACATGGAATGGGAATTCCATATGATCAAAGAGGGGATTGTAAGGAAATTATGTCTATATCCACACACGTTCACATATATATGTAATAATTCAGCCTTATATGCTTGTATTAAATATGCAGAGTTCTTCTTTAAAGGAAATATTTTATACTCTTATGACAGCAAGGTCTAGCAACACAGCTAAGAGGAAATAGAGGTCGGTAGCTTAAAACCGCATGGCTAGAAAGAGATATGCAGGCTTTAGCAAACAGATAGATTTTACATTGATACGGGTTATGTATATAAGCATTTTTGTTTCTTGACGTTCACCTCTGGTTTAGATAAGTGAAGGACATTTTTTTTATCAGGTATATGTTGGTACAAAATAAACGAAGATAATTCCGCGAAATATCTGAACAAAGCTAAAGTCAACAAAGATTATGGTTAGATATCTTAATTCCAAGAACTATAAATGCATCACATATGTATCTTGTTTCTAGGAAATTATCATGACTTTTTTTACTAAGGTTGTATAGAGGTGAGGTTAATAAATTCGTTACCTGATTGGATTAAGCTTAGGGGAGGTATATGATAATCTTGTGGTTTGCATCTATAAATTGTCCACGATGTCTAATAAAGTGACAACCATTTTAAACCTATCAACGTGTATTGGTCTTTAGTGGTTGCCCGGCCGGAGGTTCACCCACAGACAAACCAGGGGCCCTTTCAGAAACCACCCAAAAATGACCCCATTCTATAAACTACACCACTCAAGGTATTCAAAACTGATTTTACTAACTTTGTTAACCCTTTAGGTGTTCCACAAGAATTAATGGAAAATAGAGATACAATTTCCAAATTTCACTTTTTTGGCAGATTTTCCTTTTTAATAATTTTTTTCCAGTTACAAAGCAAGGGTTAACAGCCAAACAAAACTCAATATTTATGGCCTTGATTCTGTAGTTTACAGAAACACCCCATATGTGGTCAAAAAAACTGCTGTACGGGCACACGGCAGGGCGCAGAAGGAAAGGAATGCCATACGGTTTTTGGACGGAAGATTTTGCTGGACTGTTTTTTTTTACACCATGTCTCATTTGAAGCCCCCCTGATGCGCCCCTAGAGTAGAAACTCCAAAAAAGTGACCCCATTTTAGAAACTACGGGATAGGGTGGCAGTATTGTTGGTACTAGTTTAGGGTACATATGATTTTTGGTTGCTCTATATTACACTTTTTGTGAGGCAAGGTAACAAGAAATAGCTGTTTTGGCACCGTTTTTATTTTTTGTTATTTACAACATTCACCTGACAGGTTAGATCATGTGATATTTTTATAGACCAGGTTGTCACGGATGCGGCGATACCTAATATGTATACTTTTTTTTTATTTATGTAAGTTTTACACAATGATTTCTTTTTTGAAGCAAAAAAAATCATGGTTTTTGTGTTTCCATAGTCTGAGAGCCATAATTTTTTCAGTTTTTGAGCGATTACCTTGGGTAGGGTATGATTTTTGCGGGATGAGATGACGATTTTATTGGCACTATTTTGGGGTGCGTGTGACTTTTTGATCGCTTGCTATTACACTTTTTGTGATGTAAGGTGACAAAAAATGGCTTTTTTTACACCGTTTTTAGGTCATGTGATATTTTTATAGTTATTATGGATGCTGCGATACCTAATATGTATACTTTTTAGTTATTTAGGTAAGTTTTACACAATAATATCATTTTTGAAACAAAAAAAAAAATCATGTTTTAGTGTCTCCATATTCTGAGAGCCATAGTTTTTTCAGTTTTTGGGCGATTATCTTAGTTAGTGTCTCATTTTTTGCAGGATGAGATGACTGTTTGATTGGCACTTTTTTGGGTTGCATATGACATTTTGATCGCTTGCTATTACACTTTTTGTGATGTAAGGTGACAAAAAATTGTTTATTTAGCACAGTTTTTATTTTTTATTTTTTACGGTGTTCATCTGAGGGGTTAGGTCATGTGATATTTTTATAGAGCCGGTGGATACGGACGCGGCGATACCTAATATGTATACTTTTTTTTATTTATGTAAGTTTTACACAATAACAGCTTTTTTAAAACAAAAAAAAGGATGTTTTAGTGTCTCCATATTCTGAGCCATAGCTTTTTATTTTTAGTCGATTGTCTCAGTTAGGGGCTCATTTTTTGCGGGATGAGGTGACGGTTAGATTGGTACTATTTTGGTGGGCAAACGCCTTTTTGATCGCTTGCTGTTGTACTTTTTGTGATGTAAGGTGACAAAAATGGTTTATTTAGCACAGTTTTTATTTTCTATTTTTTACGGTGTTCATCTGAGGGGTTAGGTCATGTGATATGTTTATAGAGCCGGTCGATACGGACGCGGCAATACCTAATATGTCTACTTTTTATTTTTTTCCTATTTTTTACCAATTATTTTTAACTTTATTTGGGGAAAATTACCTTTTTGTTTATTTTTACTTGAAACTTAAAATTTTTTGGGGGGGAAACTTTATTTTTCAACTTTTTTTTTACTTTATTTTTTGTCCCACTTCAACTTTTGGGGGTCTAATCCCTTTTACAATGCATTTCAATACTTCTGTATTGGAATGCATTGGCTGTATGAGTAATACTGTGTGTATTACTCATACAGCTTCCGGCCTGTGAGATCCAGGGGGCTGGATCTCACAGGCTCGTCACCGGAAGGCAGCGCAGATGCCTAAGGAAGGCATCGCGCTGCCTTCTATGCCATCTATGCCACTTGGCAAACATGGTGTACCGGTACGTCCTAAGTCCTTAAGGGGTTAATATTAGGATACAATTTCCCACCGAGGCTTGTGTATAATGACTTGATGCCGGGTTATAATGTTACGCTCATTAGCCCTCCAGCCGCGTCTCGTGTTTGTACGGAAATTATATTTATTGACCGGCAGCAAGAAGCCATTATTAAAAATAATGGAAACTCAGGCCGTGCCGGGTAATTGGTTTTATTTGGCAATTTCCAGTTAATTATTGTATCCATTTTGCATTCGTTGCAATGTTTATCATTGTATTCGATAAAGCAGAACTAGAGACAAAACCTCAAAACATGGAAAATCTGTTACATCTTACAGGGGTGCAAGGAAAAACTTAAAAGGGTATTCCGAGATTTTTTACCGATGACCTATCCTCAGGATAGTTGAAAGAAGATCCCAGCAGACGTGACTTCAATGCTCATGAAGTTTTATTGCATATAACAATATGTCCCATAGAAAAGGACGCGTTTCGGCTCAATTGCCTTTTTCAACAGGTAGATGTACATAGTCAGTAGCTCATATATATATATATACACATATCAATGATTAAAGAAAGGAACCTCCCAGTGACGTCAACGCCCAGAGCAAGGGCGGTACATGCATAGTCACATGGTAACATAGTCAAAGTTGTCAATCAAAGAATCAAAAAAGCGCAACAGGTATCAGAACACATGTCAATAATAATTAAATATTATTAGATATTGTTTTTAAATACCAGTACAGCTGAGGTACTCCTTCATTTATATGGTCGATGTCTAGAAGAAATAATAATACAAAAATTACCAAAATTACAAAAATTGATATATAATGGTGAACAGAAAATAGCACTAATAAAACACAAATCAGATATGCATAATCTCGTAGTCTCGATTAAGACCTCTTGGATGAAGGGTATCAAGGGTATGAATCCAGTAGGCCTCCCGGCGCAAAAGTAGTTTTTTAATGTCGCCGCCCCGCCTGGGTCTGGAAATCTGTTCTATAACCTGGAACTTCAATTGGGCGATTGTGTGGTTATACTTTTCAAAATGGGAGGGAACTGGTAGAAGTAAGTTTTTTGTCCTAATGGTGGATTTGTGTTTTCCAATGCGGTCTTTAACACTCTGCATAGTTTCACCAATATATAACAACCCACATGGAAATTTTATTAGGTATATGACGTTGGCTGATTCACATGTGAAAAAGCCATCCACTGCGTATATGCGTCCAGTATGTGGGTGGTAAATATTGGGCCCTTTGATGACAGAGCACTGGAAACAATGGAGACACGGAAAGGTGCCCTTCCGCTGTGTAGCCAGTACCCCCTGTTTGAGGGTGCCACGGTTGCTCCCAATCTGTGATCTGTGTTTAATTAGTGCTATTTTCTGTTCACCATTATATATCAATTTTTGTAATTTTGGTAATTGTTGTATTATTATTTCTTCTAGACATCGACCATATAAATGAAGGAGTACCTCAGCTGTACTGGTATTTAAAAACAATATCTAATAATATTTAATTATTATTGACATGTGTTCTGATACGTGTTGCGCTTTTTTGATTCTTTGATTGACAACTTTGACTATGTTACCATGTGACTATGCATGTACCGCCCTTGCTCTGGGCGTTGACGTCACTGGGAGGTTCCTTTCTTTAATCATTGATATGTGTATATATATGAGCTACTGACTATGAACATCTACCTGTTGAAAAAGGCAATTGAGCCGAAACGCGTCCTTTTCTATGGGACATATTGTTATATGCAATAAAACTTCATGAGCATTGAAGTCACGTCTGCTGGGATCTTCTTTCAATTACACGTGGAAATCATCCTATCCCGTGCGGCGTGCATCTTAGCGTGTGCCGGCCTATCTCTTTCCATATCCTCAGGATAGGTCATCAGTATCTGTTCGGTGGGGGTCTCTCACTCCTGTGATCATCGCGACCTTCTCACCAAGCACAGCACTGTACATTGTACAGTGGCCATGCTTGGTATCACAGCTCAGCCCCATTCACTTCTATGGGGCTGAGCTATGCCTAGGCCACATGACACATGACACATGAACGTGTCATCACTACTGTGCTTTCTCAAACAGCTGATTAGCGGGGGGTCCCGGGGGATCGGAATCCCAATGATCACATACACATGACCTATCCAGAGGATGAATGATCAGCATAACAATCTCGGAAAACCCCTTTAGGGATATATCCCATAAAGAGGTTATCACCCAACTTTTCTTGACATCTTAATGGCCATGTAATACAAAAGAGAAGGTTTTCTCACTGTAGAAATGCATATTTGCTAGTGAGGGGGCAAACGACAACCCCACTAACAGCAGGTATAGTGGTCAGATCAGTTGTCACCCAAGGAGGAGGAGGCAGGGGTGTAACTACCATAGCGGTAGACCATGCGACTGCTATGGGGCCCAGGGCAAGAGGGGGCCCAGTCTTAGTTGGGATTATCTCATCTTCTACTGGAGGTGAAAACTTGGTCAGGACTCTACCCTCTAAAGGAACAACTTTTAGCAAATGAAGCAATGGAAAAATGGCCCACGGCTCATTGAAAAAGATTTAGGCAGAAACCCTTTTGTCCTGGGTGGGCGGCCTAGTCTGATCCTTGCTATAGGGCCCTTACTTCTCTATGTACGCCACTGGGATGAGGTAAGCTTACGAGGTCACAAACTGGTTGCTGCCACCACCCTCTTTCATGACTTAAAAGGGTTATCCCATAACTAATGTAAAAAATAAAAATAAGCCATCATATAGTAAATGACAACATCTTTCTAACAAAGCTGGAACCAGCCCTCTACCACAAATGGATCCAGAGATCTCCCCATTCATTGCTCTGCTAGATTTATATCAAGCTGGCAGGTCAGGGGAGGGTCTTTTCTGCAGCAACTCAGGAGCGTGTCCATGCTCTACCTATCACAACTCAGGAGGCAGCTGAAGGATGAAACTGAGCATGTGCGACCATCTCAGTGAGCCGGACAAAGAAATTAGGAAAAGAACAAACAGCAGGTGGCACTATACGTGTACATTTTAAATTTTTAGCTGTTGGAGTCTTGAGAACAGCTAGAGTGCTGGAGGTTGCTGATCCCAAATCTAGAGCATCATTATAAAAGGATAGTGATTTAGGGACGCTCTTGAACAACGCTGCTGTCAGTCACATTATAGCCTGGCAGAGAGCAATGGTACATCTTCCCAGTACTTGCACTAGACTTTGAGTTCTGCTCTGGGTTGTCATCCTATAGTTTTGACTTTGTGATCATTGGAGACCCATCAGTCAGCGCCAACATTGTGAGTCACACCCATTGATTCATTTTCACCAGAGAATTAATTTCTTGTTTTGAAGTTAAGAATTCTGGAAGTTCTGTGTCGTTCCTCTGCACTGACGACATGCTGAACTCTTTCTCTTCTCAAGACATTCCGAATGTTAAACTGCTCAAAAATTACAGAGCACCTGCCATTACAACTTATTTTCCATTAATTAGTAGCATTATTTTCCAATAATTTATTTTTCTTCTTGGTTAAGGGGAGTGGTTTGTGATCCCATGTGCTATTAATTGCACCACTGAACTCTCCAGAACTCGCTCTACCTGAAGCTTGCTGTACTAAGTGGCTGCTGAATAAGTGGAGTTAAAGAACCGGAGTTTAAGACAAGGAGCAAGAAACTAAGGTTTGATAGAATTTCCTTGTGTGTTGTTGGCTTGATTCTAGCTAGTCCTCCAACTACAGCAGACAGGGTCTAATTCTAACTCATATTTACTGTTTTCCTTATTTACTGTTCATCCCTATCTAAACATGTGCTCCATGGACAATGCCACTAAGTGTGTGTCCTGTCTAGTGGGTCCGTGCCTTGAAGGGCCATTGGAGGGTGAATACATTTGCACTAGATGCGAGCATGTTGCATATTTGGAAGCCAACATCTTGGATCTAAATAAACTGCTTGAAATACTTAGGGGCATTGCAAACCTAGAGAGAGGCTAAGACCTCACTGTGCAGGCGCTGACTGGGGTCAGTGAAAAATGGAGGTGGGAGGAGGAGGACAAGATCAGGACTATCAGGTCAGCAGTTGGGTTAATGTAGGAAGAAGGGGTTGAGGGAAATGTACCAGGGAGGTTATTCCTGATCTGGAACACCCTAGTAAATATGCCTGTTTGGCTGATATTAGGGATAAAAGCCCAGGGCCAGCAAAACTGCAGCAACACTATAGCAGGGCATTTCTCCGAGCACCCAGGAGGATGACCACTGCAGGAAGGATGGGAAAAGGAGTTCAGAAAAGGTTAGACAGATGCTGGTGGTAGGGGACTCTATTATTAGAAGGACAGACAGGGTCATCTGTCGCCGAGACCTTGAATGCCGAACAGTGTGTTGTCTGCCGGGTGCTCGGGTTCTGAATATTGCGGTTCGGATTGACAGATTGCTGGGTGGGGCTGGGGAAGACCCGGCCGTCATGGTACACATTGGCCCCAATGACAAAGTCAGGGGGAGATGGAAGGTCCTTAAAAATGATTTTAGTGAACTAGGAGAGAGGCCCAGGACCTCCAAGGTAGTGTTTTCAGAAATACTACCAGTGCCACGAGCGTCATTAGAGAGACAACGGGAGCTTAAGGAGGTAAATAAGTGGCTCAGAAGCTGGTGCGGAAGGAAGGGTTTGGGTTCATGGTGATATGGGCCGACTTCTCTGTCGGTTACAGGCTCTACAGTAGGGACGGGCTGCACCTTAATGGGGAGGGTGCAACTGCCCTGGGGGAAAAAAAATGGTAAGATGGCTGGAGGAGCTTTTAAACTAGGATCTGGGGGGGGGGGGAAAGTAATAATACTAATAAGGGGGTAGATAGTGTAGATAGAGAGTGGGATATAGGAGGGTACAGAGGGGATTTAGTGGGGGCTGGGGTTAGCGAGGAAAATAGGGAGAAGACTGGGCAGAACTATACACTTATGAAAAATAGAACTGCGGGTAACAAGAACCTGTTACATACAAACATCAACCAAGGTAACCCAAAAAATCCCGGATATTCACTTTACAGGTAAAAGTAATTTAAAACATATTTTCACAAATGCCAGGAGTCTAACTAGCAAAATGGGGGAGCTGGAGGCTATGGTACTAGAAGAACACATAGATGTAGTTGGTGTGGCTGACACATGGTTGGACTCTTCACATGACTAGGCTGTTAATACTAAGGGTTTTACACTATTTAGGAAAGTAGAAAAGGTGTCAATAGAAAAGGTGTCAATAGAAAGGGGTCAATAGAAAAGGTGGTGGTGTGTGCCTGTATGCGAGGAGTGATCTGAAGACAAGTGTGAAAGAGGCAATTGTGGGTGAGGATGGTGAGGACCTTATGGGTGGAAGTTCAAAGGGATATAAAACACTGAAAAAATAATACTTGGTGTAATCTATAGACCCCCTAACATCACAGAGGAGATAGAAACACAACTGTATAACCAAATAGAGCGGGCGGCACAGGCTGGAACAGTGATCATAATGGGAGATTTTAACTTCCCAGACATTGACTGGGGTCATGGTTCTGCCTCAACCGCAAAGAGGAGAAAATTCCTCAACTTGCTGCAGGACCACTTTATGGGCCAGTTTGTAGAAGCTCCCATTAGGGGCGATGCTCTGTTGGATCTGGTAATTTTTAATGATGCAGAGCTTGTTGGAAATGTTACTGTTCGAGAAACACTAGGTAATAGTGACCACAATATAATTATATTCCCCCTACACTATAAGAAGCAAACTCTGTCAGGCAGAGCAAAGACACTGGATTTCAAAAAGGCTAATTTCCCGGGGTTGAGGGCAGCATTTCAGGGCATAGACTGGAAGCAGCTACTGTCACAAAATAAGGGAGCATTCACACGACCGTATAAATGGATCCGCATCCGTTCCGCAAATTTGTGGAATGGGTGCAGACCCATTCATTTCAATGGGGCCTCAAAAGATGCGGACAGCACACCGTGTGCTGTCCGCATCCGTCGTTCCGCTCCGTGGCCCCGAAAAAAAGATAGAGCATGTCCTATTCTTGTCCGCAACCACGGACAAGCTTAGGCATTCTCTATATAGCGCTGGCCATGTGAAGTCCGCAAATTGCGGAACGCACACGGCCGGTATTTGTGTTTTGCAGATCTGCAATTTGCGGACCGCAAAACACTTATGGTCGTGTGAATGCACCCTAATACTGAGGATAAATAGGAGAGCTTCAAATCCACATTGAGTAATTGCACAAAAAAATGTATTCCTTTAGGTAACAGGTATAAACGGCTAAAATTAAACCCCCCATGGCTTACAGCTACTGTAAAACGGGCAATAAAACACAAAAAAGGGCATTTAAAAAATACAAATCTGAGGGTTCAGCTGGAGCATTTGAAGATTACAAAGGGCTTAATAAAATCTGTAAAAAGGAGATAATAGCAAAAATACAAAACGAACAGCAGGTGGCAAAAGAGAGCAAAACAAATCCCCAAAAATTCTTTAAATATATAAATGCTAAAGGAAAAGGCAGAGTTACTAATTGTTTTTTTTAGCTCTGTATATACAAAATAAGAGAAAGGAGCTGATATCTGTGGCGCCGGAGCTGTTAGTACATCCAGTAATATACTCAATTGGCTAACTGTAGATATGGTCCAAGAGAAGTTAAATAGGGTAAATGTGAACAAGGCCCCGGGTCCAGATCGATTACACCCAAGAGTGCTTAAAGAGCTCAGTTCAGTTATTGCTGTGCCCCTGTTTATAATTTTTAAAGATTCTCTAGGTACGGCGCAAGGCAAATGTGGTGCCCATATTCAAAAAAGGATCAAGGTCCTCCACAGGTGATTATAGACCAGTTAGTTTAACTTCTGTTGTGGGAAAAATGTTTGAAGGACTCTTAAAAGGACTATATACAGGAGTATGTGACTGTAAATAATATTATACAGTGGGGGAAATAATTATTTGACCCCTCACTGATTTTGTAAGTTTGTCCAATGACAAAGAAATGAAAAGTCTCAGAACAGTATCATTTCAATGGTAGGTTTATTGTAACAGTGGCAGATAGCACATCAAAAGGAAAATCGAAAAAATAACTTTAAATAAAAGATAGCAACTGATTTGCATTTCATTGAGTGAAATAAGTATTTGAACCCTCTAACAAAAAAAGACTTAATACTTGGTGGAAAAACCCTTGTTTGCAAGCACAGAGGTCAAACGTTTCTTGTAATTGATGACCAAGTTTGCGCACATTTTAGGAGGAATGTTGGTCCACTCCTCTTTGCAGATCATCTCTAAATCCCTAAGGTTTCGAGGCTGTCTCTGTGCAACTCTGAGCTTGAGCTCCCTCCATAGGTTTTCGATTGGATTAAGGTCCGGAGACTGACTAGGCCACTCCATGACCTTAATGTGCTTCTTCTTGAGCCACTCCTTTGTTGCCTTTGCTGTATGTTTTGGGTCATTGTCGTGCTGGAACACCCATCCACGACCCATTTTCAGTTTCCTGGCAGAGGGAAGGAGGTTGTCGCTCAGGATTTCACGATACATGGCTCCGTCCATTTTCCCGTTTATGCGAATAAGTTGTCCTGTGCCCTTAGCAGAAAAACACCCCCAAAGCAAAATGTTTCCACCCCCATGCTTGACGGTGGGGACGGTGTTTTGGGGGTCATAGGCAGCATTTTTCTTCCTCCAAACACAGCGAGTTGAGTTAATGCCAAAGAGCTCTATTTTGGTCTCATCAGACCACAGCACCTTCTCCCAGTCACTCTCTGAATCATTCAGGTGTTCATTGGCAAACTTCAGACGGGCCTGCACATGTGCCTTCCTGAGCAGGGGGACCTTGCGAGCCCTGCAGGATTTTAATCCATTGCGGTGTAATGTGTTTCCAATGGTTTTCTGGGTGACTGTGGTCCCTGCTAATTTGAGGTCATTAACTAACTCCTCCCGTGTAGTTCTAGGATGCTTTTTCACCTTTCTCAGAACCATTGACACCCCACGAGGTGAGATCTTGCGTGGAGCCCCAGAGCGAGGTCGATTGATGGTCATTTTGTGCTCCTTCCATTTTCGAACAATCGCACCAACAGTTGTCACCTTCTCTCCCAGCTTCTTGCTAATGGTTTTGTAGCCCATTCCAGCCTTGTGCAGGTCTACAATTTTGTCTCTGACATCCTTGGACAGCTCTTTGGTCTTTCCCATGTTGGAGAGTTTGGAGTCTGCTTGATTGATTGATTCTGTGGACAGGTGTCTTTTATACAGGTGACTAGTTAAGACAGGTGTCCTTAATGAGGGTGACTAATTGAGTAGAAGTGTCTAACCACTCTGTGGGAGCCAGAACTCTTAATGGTTGGTAGGGGTTCAAATACTTATTTCACTCAATGAAATGCAAATCAGTTGCTATCTTTTATTTAAAGTTATTTTTTCGATTTTCCTTTTGATGTGCTATCTGCCACTGTTACAATAAACCTACCATTGAAATGATACTGTTCTGAGACTTTTCATTTCTTTGTCATTGGACAAACTTACAAAATCAGTGAGGGGTCAAATAATTATTTCCCCCACTGTAAGTGACAACCAACATGGGTTTACCAAGGACAGAAGTTGTCAGACTAACCTGATTTGTTTTTATGAGGAGGTGAGTAGTAGCCTGGACAGAGGGGCGGCTGTGGATGGAGTGAGGTGAGTAGTAGCCTGGACAGAGGGGCGGCTGTGGATGGAGTGAGGTGAGTAGAAGCCTGGACAGAGGGGCGGCTGTGGATATAGTGAGGTGAGTAGTAGCCGGGACAGAGGGGCGGCTGTGGATATAGTGAGGTGAGTAGTAGCCGGGACAGAGGGGCGGCTGTGGATATAGTGAGGTGAGTAGTAGCCTGGACAGAGGGGCGGCTGTGGATGTAGTGAGGTGAGTAGAAGCCTGGGCAGAGGGGAGGCTGTGGATGTAGTGAGGTAAGTACAAGCCTGGACAGAGGGGCGGCTGTGGATGTAGTGTTTCTGGATTTTGCAGAGGCTTTTGATACTGTCCCTCATAGACGTTTAATAGGTAAAGTAAGGTCTATCGGCTTGGAAAGTATAGTTTGTAATTGGATTGAAAACTGGCTGAAGGACCGTGTCCAGAGAGTTGTGGTCAATGATTCCTATTCAGAATGGTCCCAGGTTATAAGTGGTGACCCCAAGGTTCAGTGCTGGGCCCTTTTATTATTTAATTTATTTATTAATGATGTCGAGGACAGGATTAATAGCACCATATCTATTTTTGCAGATGACACTAAGCTGTGTAGAACTGTACGGTCTATGGAAGATGTCCACAAACTACAAGCTGACTGGGACACTCTGAGTGATTGGGCATCAACTTGGCAAATGAGGTTCAATGTGAACAAATGTAAAGTTCTGCATCTTGGTAGTAATCATCTCTGTGCTTCATATGTTTTGTCCAGTGCCCAGAATGCAGGGCCAGCGGGGGCTCTTTGGAATATGGGCCCCTTTGCCCACCTAGGCTGCAAAAAAGTGTCACACATGTGGTATCTCCATACTCGGGAGAAGTTGGGGAATGTGTTTTGGGGTGTCATTTTACATATACCCATGCTGGGTGAGAGAAATATCTTGGCAAAAGACAACTTTTCCCATTTTTTTATACAAAGTTGGCATTTGACCAAGATATTTCTCTCACCCAGCATGGGTATATGTAAAATGACACCCCAAAACACATTCCCCAACTTCTCCTGAGTACGGCGATACCAGATGTGTGACACTTTTTTGCAGCCTAGATGCGCAAAGGTGCCCAAATTCCTTTTAGGAGGGCATTTTTAGACATTTGGATACCAGACTTCTTCTCACGCTTTGGGGCCCCTAGAATGCCAGGGCAGTATAAATACCCCACATGTGACCCCATTTTGGAAATAAGACACCCCAAGGTATTCAATGAGGGGCATGGAGAGTTCATAGAAATTTTTTTTTTTTGGCACAAGTTAGCGGAAATTGATATTTTTAATTTTTTTCTCACAAAGTCTCCCGTTCCGCTAACTTGGGACAAAAATTTCAATCTTTCATGGACTCAATATGCCCCTCACGGAATACCTGGGGGTGTCTTCTTTCCGAAATGGGGTCACATGTGGGGTATTTATACTGCCCTGGCATTCTAGGGGCCCTAAAGCGTGAGAAGAAGTCTGGAATATAAATGTCTAAAAATTTTTACGCATTTGGATTCCGTGAGGGGTATGGTGAGTTCATGTGAGATTTTATTTTTTGACACAAGTTAGTGGAATATGAGAGTTTGTAAGAAAAAAAAAAATAATTCCGCTAACTTGGGCCAAAAAAATGTCTGAATGGAGCCTTACAGAGGGGTGATCAATGACAGGGGGGTTGATCAATGACAGGGGTGTGATCAATGACAGGGGGGGTGATCAATGACAGGGGGGTGATCAATGACAGGGGGGTGATCAATGACAGGGGGGGTGATCAATGACAGGGGGGGTGATCAATGACAGGGGGGGTGATCAGGGAGTCTATATGGGGTGATCACCACAGTCATTGATCATGCCCCTGTAAGGCTTCATTCAGACGTCCGGATGCGTTTTGCGGATCGGATCCATCTATCAGTGCATCCGTAAAAATCATGCAGACATCTGAATGGAGCTTTACAGGGGGGTAATCAATGACAGGGGGGTGATCACCACAGTCATTGATCATGCCCCTGTAAGGCTTCATTCAGATGTCCGGATGCGTTTTGCGGATCGGATCCATCTATCAGTGCATCCGTAAAAATCATGCGGACATCTGAATGGAGCTTTACAGGGGGGTAATCAATGACAGGGGGGTAATCAATGACAGGGGGGTGATCAGGGAGTCTATATGGGGTGATCAGGGGTGATCAGGGGCTAATAAGGGGTTAATAAGTGACGGGGGGGGTGTAGTGTAGTGTAGTGGTGCTTGGTGCTACTTTACTGAGCTACCTGTGTCCTCTGGTGGTCGATCCAAACAAAGGGGACCACCAGAGGACCAGGTAGCAGGTATATTAGACGCTGTTATCAAAACAGCGTCTAATATACCTGTTAGGGGTTAAAAAAAACACATCTCCAGCCTGCCAGCGAACGATCGCCGCTGGCAGGCTGGAGATCAACTCTCTTACCTTCCGTTCCTGTGAGCGCGCGCGCCTGTGTGCGCGCGTTCACAGGAAATCTCGGCCATCGCGAGATGACGCATATATGCGTGACTCTGCGCAGGGCTGCCACCTCCGGAACGCGATCCTGCGTTAGGCGGTGCGGAGGTGGTTAAACAAGGCATGGACTTGCAGGGCGGGGATGTAATATTACCTCTTTACAAAGCGTTGTTCTGGCCTCATCTGGAATATGCAGTTCAGTTCTGGCCACCAGTCCATAGAAAGGATGCCCTGGAGCTGGTAAAGTACAGAGGAGAGCGACTAAACTGATAAGGGGCCTGGAGGGTCTTAGTTACGAAGAAATATTAAAATAATTCAATTTATTTAGTCTTGAGAAGAGACGTCTAAGTGGGGACATGATTAACCTATACAAATATATAAATGGGCCATACAAAAATACAATGAAAAACTGTTCCATGTAAAATGCAATCAAAAGACAAGGGGGCGCTGCCTCCGACTAGAGAAGGAAAAGTTCAGTCTCCAGAAGCGTCAAAGCTTCTTTACTGTAAGAACTGTGAATCTGTGGAATAGACTTCCTCAGGACGTGGTCACAGAGTCTCACTTCCTTCTGTGATTCGCATCCCCACCGATCCCTTGGTTGAACTTGATGGACTTATGTCATTTTTCAACCGTATTAAAGGGGTTCTCCGGGCTTTTAATATTGCTGACCTATCCTCAGGATAGGTCATCAATATCAGATCGGCGGGGATCCGACACCCGGCACCCCCGCCGATCAGCTGTTTGAAGAGGAGGAGCGCGCTGTGCCAGTGCTGCCTACTCTTCACTGTTTACCTTCTCGCCGTCTCCTCTGTAGCGGTGAGCAGGTGTAATTACATCCAAGCCGTCATTTCAATGGGACAGATCGTTCCCATACACGGCAGAGGCTACGGCGAGAAGGTGAACAGTGAAGAGTAGCAGCGCTGCCACAGCGCGCTCCTCCTCTTCAAACAGTTGATCGTTGGGGGTGCCAGGTGTCGGACCCCTGCCAATCTGATATTGATGACCTATCCTGAATATAGGTCATCATTATTAAAAGCCCATAGAACCCCTTTAACTATGTAATTATGTGAGACTGCACGCTGTGAGGGGGGAGGTGGAGGTAAAGTATCTCTCCCTCTGTATGTCTGAGACTGCCTGTAGCAAGAAGGGAGGAGAGAAAGGCAGCTGCTGCAGTTGGATCTCAGGATTCCTGTATACTACATGCTATGAAAGGGGAGACAAGGGGCGCAGCTGTAGCAGCTTTCTCTCATCATGTCTATTGACTGCATGATGCAGGAGGAGAAGAGGGAGATGGAGTTGATAGATCTATCTCTTACTATGTCTGTAGAATACATGATGTGAGAGGAGTGGGTGAAGAGGCAGCTGTCTATCCCTCAGAATGTCTGTATACTGCATGCTGTGAGAGGGGAGGAGGGAGGTGCAACTGCTAGAACAGTCCCCAGCAAGTCTGTGGGATTATATCCTGCAAGAGGGAAGGAGGGAGAGGTAGTGGCAGAACATTTTCCCAAAATATCTGTAGACTGCCTAAAAAGAGAAGATGGAGTTGTTGTATTTCTGAGGGAGGGGTGGAGGGAGATGCAGCTTCATTATTTCTGTCTCAGTAATATATGTAAGAGAGGAGGAGGTTGATGCAGCTGCAGTATTATCCACTCATTGGGTGTCCATATTGCATGCTATGAGAGAGAAGGAGGGAGATGCAGCTGCAGAATTTCTCCATAAGTAGGTGTGTGGCAATGCATTCTATGAGAGAGGAGGAGGGAGATAAAGCTGCAGTATCTTTTGCTCATTAGATGTATAGACCACATGCTATGAGAGAGGAAGAGGGAGAAGCAGCTGCAGTAGATTTCGCTCATTCGGTGTGTAGACTGTATGCTATGAGAAAGTACGAAGAAATGCATCTGCTGGATCTTTCACTCATAAGGTGTATAGATTGTATGCTATGGGGGAGGAGGGAGATGCAGCTGCTGGATCTCTTCAGGTATATTGATTGTATGCTATGGGGGAGGAGGGAGATGCAGCTGCTGGATCTCTTCAGGTGTATAGATTGTATGCTATGGGGGGGGGGAGATGCAGCTGCTGGATCTCTTCAGGTGTATAGATTGTATGCTATGGGGGGGGAGGGAGATGCAGCTGCTGGATCTCTTCAGGTGTATAGATTGTATGCTATGGGGGGGAGGGAGATGCAGCTGCTGGATCTCTTGATTATTAGTTGTATAGGTTATTTTCTATGAGATTGGAGGAGGGAGATGCAGCTGCTGGATCTTTCGTTCATTAGGTATATAGGCTGCATGCTATGAGGGGGAGGAGGGAGATGCAGCTACATTATTTCTAACTCAATTTTTCTCAAGGGGCAGTTAGAAGAAGAGGCGACATCTGCCCCAGAGAACACATCATAGTTCTGACATCAAACCAGGAAGATCCCATTTACTCAGTTGTACAGTGTTCACTTTAGGACATGGTCAGATATCATTGTCAAGTATCAGACTAATGCCACTGTTACACCTGACTCTGGAGAGGATTAACAGAAGACAGCTCCCACTAACTCCAGCACTTACCAGCACTTTATTATCCTTGTAATCAAAGTTGACGCCTTCACACCCGGCGTAGCACGGAGAGATGTACTCAATGCCGTCTGCACCGCAGATTGGGTTGAAAGCGGATTCGGAGCAGCCACATTCGAGTGCCGGTCACATTGTGCCAAAGTCCAACACTGAAAAACAAGAGACACGGCATAACCTGAGAAATCAGGGGCAGTGTAAACTGACACTGAGAAGAAAGTGAAGTTTTATAATCTACATATCAATACTCACACTGGACTGTCTTGTACTCTAGTCACACCCAGAGCTGCATTCACAGTCCTGCTAGATGTGGCTTATAATCACTCTGCCCTGGGTGGACAATCACATCTGCACACTGTAGCAGTGAGAGGAAGTTAAGCAGAAGCGGGCAGAATCCTTATTGCAGCTCTGGATGTGACTGGAGCATTGAAAACATGAACCTTTACTAAGTAAAAGTGCATCCCTCATTCAGTCAGCAGAGGTAAGCTCAATAACTCATTAGGGCCCCCTCATTAGGACCTCCTTATATCAGCCGCTCTAGTTCTAGGACCATAGGGGTGCACCTTGGCATCCTATCTGAAAAGGAGAGGGATTTTATATATGTCAAACATCCGAGTACACCCATATTCCATGCTCTTCCGAAGGTGCATAAGGAGGGTTTCCCTCCACCATTATGACCGATTGTTGCTTGAATTGGGTCGTACTCGGAACGACTGTCATTCAGCAATTACACCTTGGAACTCCGTGATTATATCTGTATATGTACAGATTTTTTACTTAAACATAACTATTTTATGTTTAATGGTTTATATTACCTACAGATATCCGGAGTTTCAATGGGTGCCAAATTTTCGCCTTCAGTGGCAAATGTGTTAAAAATTTTTATTTTCAGACCATAACCCATATTTAACATCTCTGAAATGGTATGGGCGTTTCATTGACGACATGTTGTGGGTTTGGCGGGGTGATGCAGAAGATTTGATATCATTTGTGGACTTTCTGAATGGTTGTATTCCATCGATCAAACTGACTATGATCAGCGATCCTACCTCAATTGTCTTTTTGGACCTAGTATTATCGGCTGATCATATGACCAAAAAAGTTAGTACCTGTACACATCGTAAGGTTACAGCTGGGAATACATTGCTTCATGCATCATCCTGCCATCGCCCACATGTGGCCAAAAATATACCCAAAGGGGAGATGTTGAGGGCACGTCGAAATTGCTCATCTTTTGATCTATTTGTGAAAGAGGCATCTGATATTTCGACCAGGTTGCAGATCCGGGGGATATTCGAGAGAAAATATTCAAAAAGCCAAGGAATATGCAACTTCGGTGGATAGGGAGTCGCTTATATTTGCTCGAATTAAGAATGCGAACAAAAAGAAAGAGAAAAAATAAAATAAAAATCGAAATAAGAATGTTCAGGTCCTGAGTCGAAATTCAAGCAACCCTGCGACTTTTGTCAGTCACTAATTTTAGTGTAGAATACCCCCTTATCTGCAACATTTTACGTAGACATTTTCCGGTTATAAATAAAAAGTAATGTCGCACTAGAATGGGGTAGAGATCCAACAGAGGTGCTCCCACTAACAGACTACACCCAGTCTGATAAAAGTAGATATAATAAAGAAATAGAAGTGGGGCACTCTCTAAAGTAAAGGGATCTTTAATTAACGTGGAATACAATAAAATAGACAATGTATGATATATAATAAAATACTTTCCTTTAGGATTCCGGTCTCAAGGGCTGTTGGTTCAAATTCAAATTTTCGCGCCAATTGAGTTGTTTGCTGCACGCGGTCTTAATGTCTTCCGTATGGCAGTATTTTCTTAATTTGGCAATTCGTTATTCTTATGGTAATGTCCAGGTCTCCTCGGTCTCGCAATATCCTTACTTTCCTTAGTGGGGGGGGGGGGGGGATTAGCACCAGACGCGTTTCGGGGATTTAAGACAATGACCCCCTTCCTCAGTGGTCAATTGGCGCGAAAATTCAAATTTGAACCAACAGCCCTTGAGACCGGAATCCTAAAGGAAAGTACGCCGAGTTGAGGGCTCACTGTCCAGTGTAAAGATCTCCTGGTAAGACTACGAATATCCTATATAAGCGATCGCTTTGCAATTAAATACAGCGGGACGCCACTGTGCTTATTAGCAGCCTTAATATCGTCTGCCCAAATCATTGGAAACTATACATGCTTGAAACTCTGGGCACCATTATACACATGTGTTAAAAGACTATTCCGCAAGCCGACTATTATATTCGGCAGTTTGTGATCATCTCTACTACGAAAACTTTGCATTGACTACTTATCTATGTATATAAGAGACTGGTCATAATCGGAAACAAATGACTATTTATCGAATATTTACCTATTCATTTTCTTAAATATTCGACATGTGCAAAAACGCATCCAGTTACCACTAGTGGACAATAAGATTTTTACGAATATTTATATGAATATTTATCCGATTAATATTGAATATTCGAATTTATCATTTTTTAAATACTCACACACTGGGATCTATATTTATGCTGTTTTTATTTTAGGTTTTATCTACTGCTGAACTCTCACCGCTTTCATTAATTATTTATCCTCTGCTGTTTTAAATATTGTTGAATTTTATTATATATCATACATTGTCTATTTTATTGTATTCCACGTTAAAGATCCCTTTACTTTAGAGAGTGCCCCACTTCCATTTCTTTATTTTCCGGTTATAGGTTTTGATGAAGGGTGGGGGGACATCGCGGAGGCAGGCATTAGATGTATCGCGAAAAAAGCACCAACTTTAGGACAAAGAGTCAGTCCTAGTCTGTATATGGAAAACGCAAGGTGTGAACCGGTCTGGCTGAATACTAAAGGAAACTTCAAATGTGGAAGTAAAAAATGTATATGTTGCACGTACATGTCAGTGAGTAAAGATATTGCATCTACATCGAACAACAGCATACATAAAATGCGGCAATATATCAATTGCAATACAGAGTATGTAGTCTATGTCATCACATGCCGTACCTGTATGTTGCAATATGTTGGATGTACAATCAACCAGCTCAAAGTGAGAATTCGGAAGCATCTGAGCGACATCCCACATATCGCAACACGCAATTTTTCAGCGGCCACATCACACTTTGTGGTAGTACATAAGGGCGATACCTCTGCGTTTTGTGTGCAAGGAATTGAGAGAGTCACGGCTCCAGTCAGAGGAGGAGACCGTAGGCAAAAATTATACAGTCGTGAAACATACTGGATGTTTAATTTAGGAACATGTATACCTAAAGGATTGAATAGGAAACATGACCTAACTTTACAATATAAATGAAGTGTTTTGTGTCTTTTCTGAAACTGTGGATCACTTCCCACCTGATTGGAATTGTTTCTCCTAGTGATTAACAGGTCAGGAACACCTGATGCTGTTCTGGAGCATGGAAACTAACCAATCAGATGGGAGGGGGTTGTTACTCACTGTGTATAAAAAGGAGATTTTAAGTTTGTTTAGTTGTCTTGATGAAGGGCTAGGACCATCTATGATCTTATGCTTCAGTGACCACCCAGCTCCACTCTCAGCCAGTCGTCTGGAGAAGCTCACTTCCATAGAAGACTTTTCTTTACCTTAAACCTTGGTCAGCATGGGGACTTGCAAACTGTTGTGTCGAGCATCCCAAGAAGAGCAGCGAAAGAGCAATCAGGATGCAGCAGAACAATCCAATGGCACACATGGCTCCGCACTGCTGAGAGGATAACTGGAACCTCTTCATGATAATTCCACCTAAAACAATGCCGGCCATTGCTCCCGGGATGTTCACGGATCCTGAGACCAAAGAGATTGTGACTCAATTTTAAAACCTTCACTCTTGGAGGAACCAATATCTAGTACCTGCAGGACACCTATCGAGGTGTCTTCTCCACCCTCACTCCAAACTTCAGGTTGAAAAATCAGACAAACAAAAGTAATCAATCAAAAGAAGCTAATAATAGGATTGGCCACAAAGGAAAGTGAAATATTTCTAAGACATCAAAAATGTTCCTTTTTAAAGGGGCAAGAACCCCAAAACTGGATGTCTCATGTTTTGTTAGGACTTTCCAATTAGTCATGTTGAAAGGCTCTGGATATTGACTCTCACAGGGTTGCTACTTCCAACAGGTGACACCAGACAGTTTGTGTTTCCTATGGAGGAGAGCTATTTTGCATAAAAGGAAGCATTCTGTAGGTATGAGCAGCTGGTGGTCTCCTCGAGGAGAACCTGTACCTTCGGAGAGTTACACATGGTTTGTATTATGATTGTCTTTTTTAGTTTTCATATTGATACCCTATTCTTAGAGGACAAACTGTAGTACCAGGTGTAACCACTAGGGAAGCTGATCGACAGGAGGTTCCTGATGTCTGAGCCCTCCAATCAAACATTGATGGCTTATCCTAAGGTTGACTAGTTCACAGTGATGGATGCACCAATAGTAATGTCATGTACAGTACAGACCAAAAGTTTGGACACACCTTCTCATTCAAAGAGTTTTCTTTATTTTCATGACTATGAAGGCATCAAAACTATGAATTAACACATGTGGAATTATATACATAACAAACAAGTGTGAAAACTGAAAATATGTCCTATTCTAGGTTCTTCAAAGTAGCCACCTTTTGCTTTGATTACTGCTTTGCACACTCTTGGCATCCTCTTGATTAGCTTCAAGAGGTAGTCACCTGAAATGATCTTCCAACAGTCTTGAAGGAGTTCCCAGAGATGCTTAGCACTTGTTGGCCCTTTTGCCTTCACTCTGCGGTCCAGCTCACCCCAAACCATCTCGATTGGGTTCAGGTGCGGTGACTGTGGAGGCCAGGTCATCTGGCGCAGCACCCCATCACTCTCCATGGTCAAATAGCCCTTACTTTCAAAGTTTTCCCAATTTTTCGGCTGACTAACTGACCTTCATTTCTTAAAGTAATGATGGCCACTTGTTTTTCTTTACTTGGCTTCTTTTTTTTTGCCATAATACAAATTCTAACAGTCTATTCAGTAGGACTATCAGCTGTGTATCCACCTGACTTCTCCTCAACGCAACTGATGGTCCCAACCCCATTTATAAGGCAAGAAATCCCACTTATTAAACCTGACAGGGCACACCTGTGAAGTGAAAACCATTTCAGGGGACTACCTCTTGAAGCTCATCAAGAGAATGCCAAGAGTGTGCAAAGCAGTAATCAAAGCAAAAGGTGGCTACTTTGAAGAACCTAGAATATGACATATTTTCAGTTGTTTCACACTTGTTTGTTATGTATATAATTCCATATGTGTTAATTCATAGTTTTGATGCCTTCAGTGTGAATCTACAATTTTCATAGTCATGAAAATAAAGAAAACTCTTTGAATGAGAAGGTGTGTCCAAACTTTTGGTCTGTACTGTACATGGCTGCATCATCCAATGGCCACCCGGACGAAAAATGTTTACAGGAATAATATTCAATTATTTTTTTGGTTGTGTAGATCGGTCACAGGCATTGCTCCAATTCCCCGACCACATATTGCCCAACTGTCCTACTTTTTGGAGGACTGTAACACTGTATGGACTCCAGAGGGCGCAGCTTATGTAAATATGTCCAAAAACGGGATGTTTACTGGGTGGATCGGACAGGGCACATTTTGAGGAGTAGGCAGCTGTAGAGTTAAATGACAATGTTAAGGCAGTCTGGAGCCACCACTAGGGGGGCAATTATTGAGTACAGATTTGTACAGCTCCCATAGATGTATAGGCTGCACTTTATAGGTGGAGGATTGTTGCTTCCTTAATTTTTTGGGCCCAAGTTAACTCTTTATATCTCTTGTGCCAGCTGGGGATTGTAAGCTCTTGCGGTCAGAGTCCTCATTGTTTAATGAGTAGTTGGCACCCATTTTCAGATAGTTTATTCTGAACTATTGGAGGGGAGTCCCACGCTCCAGGCGCTCATCCATTAGAGTCTCCTCATCTCTATGGGACCCACACTTGCACCTAATGCAATTTTTGTGCAAGTTTTCCTTTCTTAGGTCACATTCCAACAGAGCTCAATGGCAATGGCGAATTGAGCGTCACATGACCTTGGTCACGTGACCTATCACCGATTTACATTTGGAAGCAAACAATGGGGTCACCTACCGATCAACAGATTAGCCAAGGACGCCGTGACCGAGAACTGCCTCTCCAGAAATTTGGCAATGAAGATCACCCCCCCGCATGTAATGGCCGACAGATTGGCTTGAGCCAGAACCACCAAGATATAGATTGGATTTTTCAACGTCCTGAGTAAAACTTTTGGAAAAACTAAAAAAAAAAAGTAAAAAAACAAACAAAAACGTATTAATGACATCAATGAAATATGGCAGATTTTGCAGGGTGCAAGGTGCTTACTTATACTGCTCTACCCGTAAACGCAGAGACACTGGTTCCGTATGGTCTCCGTGAAGAATATTGCTTGCTGCACTGCTAAATGCCACCACTTGGGGCGCTATGTAACTTCATGTCATAGAGACTTGTTGATGATGTCTATGAATCTAGACCATCACTGATTCCCACAATAAGAGATCAGGGCTATAGAAATGTCCATACCTGGAACCTCCAGAACCCTTAGGAGATCGACTCAAGCAGCTAGATTTAATATACTGTAAAAGGAATTGAGCAAAATTTGAAAAACATGGCTACTTTCTTCCAGAATCAGCGCCACCTCTGTCCACAGGTTGTGTCTGGTATTGCAGTTCAGTCCCGTTCACTTAAATGAAGCTGTGCTGCAGTACCGAACGCTGCCCATAGACAGGAGTGTCACTGTTTGAGGATGAAATACACCATATTTTCCTATGATGACATCACAGAGTTGACCAGTCACAAGCATTTATAGCCCATCAATACAATGCAAGGAATGCAGTGCATACTGACACTGGTGGTAGAAATGAAGCAGTGTCATTTTACATAAGAATTCAGATTTATACGCCGCTCAGGACTTTGTGCTTTTATCTAAACAAATGCATAGTCAATCGTTTTCCACTTTCTACTTTCAGTATTTTTTTGGCATAAGCCGTATGTCGCCCAGATGCAGATCCTGGAAATGTGATCCCAGGTCTACACAGTGGAGTCCTTCACACCTCAGTCTCAGGAGGATTCAGATGGAAGATGGCATTTTCTGTACCTTTAGACGGATGCTCCGTTGAGACACCAGGATGACCCTTGAAAAGTGTGCCGCTTCCTCCAGGACTCACGCCGGCGACGTGTGAAGTGTCGTAAAAAACGACAAGGACACAACAATCTCTACTGAAGGATTCAACTCTCCAGACTAAAATGTCACTGCTGACTAGAAACCGTGTCGGACTGGGGTACTTGGGGCCCACCAGTGTAACTGATTCTGGGGGCCCACCTTAGGGCTTCTGCACACTAACTTAGCTTTTTTTTCCCCATGTCCGTACCGTTCCCTTCACTTTAACGGGGCCGCAAAAAATAAAATGACTCCGTGTGCATTCCGGGTCTGTATGTCCGCATGTCCGTTCTGCAAAATGATAGAACATGTCCTATTATTGTCAGCATTACAGACACGGATAGGACATGGCCCAGCCGTTCTGTTCCACGTAATGTGGAATGCACACACCCGGTATCCATGTTTAGCGGATCCGCAATTTGGACACACGTGGCACACAAGACACTTATACGTGGCTCACATGCCGCTATGCTGCACATACACCACTGACACATAGAACATGTATATAGCACACACCAATCACACATAGGAAACACGCAATGCACACACCAAGAAATATATGCCTAAGTGTAGCGCACTTAAAGGGGTCCTCTCCCTTCAGTAAGTGGCATTTATCATGTAGAGAAAGTTAATACAAGGCACTTACTAATGTATTGTGATTGTCCATATTGCTTCCTTTCTATTACCACAGTGTAATCCAGCAGCGGTGGCCGTGCTTACACACTATAGGTAAAGGTGTTGGCCTACGCGCACTTCCAGCCTTTCCCTATAGTGTGTAAGCACGGCCACCGCTGCTGGATTACACGGTGGTAATAAGCACGGATACGTGCTGTGTATAATGTGATGGAAAGGAAGCAATATGGACAATCACAATACATTAGTAAGTGCCTTGTATTAACTGCATGATAAATGCCATTTACTGAAGTGAGACAAACCCTTTAACCCCTTTAAGCATATATGTCTGGCATGAAATTTACCAAATCGTAACCTCCTCAGATTGTACATAATCTACATTATAATTAAAAGGGTTGTCCGACCGTAATGACTATCAACGGGATCGGTGATAAATATCAGATTGCTGGGGTCTGACTGCTGGAACACCCACTGATCATGAAAAAAGGGGTCCTGAGTAGGGATGAGCGAACCCGAACATTTTCGTAAAAGTCCGGGTTCGGTGCTTTCTTGGCGCTTTTTGAAAGGCTGCAAAGCAGCCAATCAACAAGCGTCATACTACTTGCCCCAAGAGGCCATCACAGCCTTCCCTACTATTGGCATGGCTGTGATTGGCCAGTGCAGCATGTGACCCAGCCTCTATATAAGCTTGGGTCACGTAGCGCTGCACGTCACTCTGCTGATACAAGTGTAGGGAGAGGTTGCAGCTGCGACGTTAGGGCGAGATTAGGCAGATTAACGCCTCCAAAAGACTTCATTCTGTGATCGATCTACAGCTGTGGATCATTGAAGTGCTAGTATTGACTTGCTCACTTTTTTGAGGCTGCCCAGAGCGTTTTTAGATCACTTTTTTCTGGGGTGATCGGCGGCCATTTTGTGGCTTGTGGTGCGCCAGCACAAGCTATCACCAAGTACATTTAACCATCGATAGTGTGGTTATTTTGTGCTATATCCTACATCAGCTGCAGGCTGAGCCTGTGTCACCGAAGTGCATTTAACCATCAACAGTCTGGTTATTTTTTGGCCATATACTACATCAGGGGCAAGTTGAGCCTGTCACCCAGCGCCTAAAAAATAGACCTGACATTTCTATTCAACCAAATCTGTACTGTTTTAGCTGGTCAAGTTATTTGTAGTGACCGTAAAAGCACACTTTTTGTTCTGGGTTGAAAAACTATTCCCAAATTTGCCATTCTCAAAATAACTAGTTTCTGGTATTTGAGGCCTACTTGAAATCTATCCCAAAAAGGATATCTTACATTGAAGGTGCTGATAGTGTCATTCAGAAAAACCTAACACACACGCTACCGTGCAGATACAAGTCTAATTCTGTGATTAATCCTATACCTGTCACACAGCGCAAAAAAAAAACAGGTCTCACATCTCTATTCAACCAAATCTGTACGGTTTTAGCTGGTCAAGTTATTTGTAGTGACCGTAAAAGCAGACTTTTTGTTCTGGGTTGAAAAACTATTCCCAAATTTGCCATTCTCAAAATTGTGGTGAACGGGAACAATGAGGAAAACATCTAATAAGGGACGCGGACGTGGACATGGTCGTGGTGGTGTTAGTGGACCCTCTGGTGCTGGGAGAGGACGTGGCCGTTCTGCCACAGCCACACGTCCTAGTGAACCAACTACCTCAGGTTCCAGTAGCCAGCAGAATTTGCAGCGATATTTTGTGGGGCCCAATGCCGTTCTAAGGATGGTAAGGCCTGAGCAGGTACAGGCATTAGTCAATTGGGTGGCCGACAGTGGATCCAGCACGTTCACATTATCTCCCACCCAGTCTTCTGCAGAAAGCGCACAGATGGCGCATGAAAACCAAGCCCATCGGTCTGTCACATCACCCCCATGCATATCAGGGAAACTGTCTGAGCCTCAAGTTATGCAGCAGTCTCTTATGCTGTTTGAAGACTCTGCTGCCAGGGTTTCCCAAGGGCATCCACCTAGCCCTTCCCCAGGGGTGGAAGAGATAGAATGCACTAACGCACAACCACTTATTTTTCCTGATGATGAGGACATGGGAATACCACCTCAGCACGTCTCTGATGATGACGAAACACAGGTGCCAACTGCTGCGTCTTTCTGCAGTGTGCAGACTGAACAGGAGGTCAGGGATCAAGACTGGGTGGAAGACGATGCAGGGGACGATGAGGTCCTAGACCCCACATGGAATGAAGGTCGTGCCACTGACTTTCACAGTTCGGAGGAAGAGGCAGTGGTGAGACCGAGCCAACAGCGTAGCAAAAGAGGGAGCAGTGGGCAAAATCAGAACACCCGCCGCCAAGAGACTCCGCCTGCTACTGACCGCCGCCATCTGGGACCGAGCACCCCAAAGGCAGCTTCAAGGAGTTCCCTGGCATGGCACTTCTTCAAACAATGTGCTGACGACAAGACCCAAGTGGTTTGCACGCTGTGCCATCAGAGCCTGAAGCGAGGCATTAACGTTCTGAACCTTAGCACAACCTGCATGACCAGGCACCTGCATGCAAAGCATGAACTGCAGTGGAGTAAACACCTTAAAAACAAGGAAGTCACTCAGGCTCCCCCTGCTACCTCTTCTGCTGCTGCCGCCTCGGCCTCTTCTGCTGTTGCTGCTGCCGCCTCGGCCTCTTCCTCTGGAGGAACGTTGGCACCTGCCGCCCAGCAAACATGGGATGTACCACCAACACCACCACCTGCGTCACCAAGCATCTCAACCATGTCACACGGCAGCGTTCAGCTCTCCATCTCACAAACATTTGAGAGAAAGCGTAAATTCCCACCTAGCCACCCTCGATCCCTGGCCCTGAATGCCAGCATTTCTAAACTACTGGCCTATGAAATGCTGTCATTTAGGCTGGTGGACACAGACAGCTTCAAACAGCTCATGTCGCTTGCTGTCCCACAGTATGTTGTTCCCAGCCGCCACTACTTCTCCAAGAGAGCCGTGCCTTCCCTGCACAAACAAGTGTCCGATAAAATCAAGTGTTCACTGCGCAACGCCATCTGTGGCAAGGTCCACCTAACCACAGATACGTGGACCAGTAAGGCCAGGGACGCTATATCTCCCTAACTGCACACTGGGTAAATGTAGTGGCGGCTGGGCCCCAGGCGGAGAGCTATTTGGCGCACGTCCTTCCGCCGCCAAGGATCGCAGGGCAACATTCTTTGCCTCCTGTCTCCTCCTCCTCCTACTCAGCTTCCTCCTCCTCTTCTTCCACCTGCTCATCCAGTCAGCCACACACCTTCACCACCAACTACAGCACAGCCCGGGGTAAACGTCAGAAGGCCATTCTGAAACTCATATGTTTGGGGGACAGGCCCCACACCGCACAGGAGTTGTGGCGGGGTATAGAACAACAGACCGACGAGTGGTTGCTGCCGGTGAGCCTCAAGCCCGGCCTAATGGGCGAAATCTCGTTGCAGCTCTGGGACTAGCCGGTTTGACGCACATACCTTGCCTGGCGCATGTGCTGAATTTGGTGGTGCAGAAGTTCATTCGCAACTACCCCGACATGTCAGAGCTGCTGCATAAAGTGCGGGCCGTCTGTTCGCGCTTCCGGTATTCACATCCTGCCGCTGCTCGCCTGTCTGCGCTACAGCGTAACTTCGGCCTTCCCGCTCACCGCCTCATATGCGACGTGCCCACCAGGTGGAACTCCACCTTGCACATGCTGGACAGACTGTGCGAGCAGCAGCAGGCCATAGTGGAGTTTCAGCTGCAGCGCGCAAGGGTCAGTCGCACTGCGGATCAGACACACTTCACCACCAATGACTGGGCCTCCATGCGAGACCTGTGTGCCCTGTTGCGTTGTTTCGAGTACTCCACCAACATGGCCAGTGGCGATGACGCCGTTATCAGCGTTACAATACCACTTCTATGTCTCCTTGAGAAAACACTTAGGGCAATGATGGAAGAGGAGGTGGCCCAGGAGGAAGAGGAGGAAGAGGGGTCATTTTTAGCACTTTCAGGCCAGTCTCTTCGAAGTGACTCAGAGGGAGGTTTTTTGCAACACCAGAGGCCAGGTACAAATGTGGCCAGACAGGGCCCACTACTGGAGGACGAGGAGGACGAGGATGAAGCATGTTCACAGCGGGGTGGCACCCAAAGCAGCTCGGGCCCATCACTGGTGCGTGGCTGGGGGGGGAAACACAGGACGATGACGATACGCCTCCCACAGAGGACAGCTTGTCCTTACCTCTGGGCAGCCTGGCACACATGAGCGACTACATGCTGCAGTGCCTGCGCAACGACAGCAGAGTTGCCCACATTTTAACGTGTGAGGACTACTGGGTTGCCACCCTGCTGGATCCCCGGTACAAAGACAATGTGCCCACCTTACTTCCTACACTGGAGCGTGATAGGAAGATGCGCGAGTACAAGCGCACGTTGGTAGACGCGCTACTGAGAGCATTCCCAAATGTCACAGGGGAACCAGTGGAAGCCCAAGGCGAAGGCAGAGGAGGAGCAAGAGGTCGCCAACGCAGCTGTGTCACGGCCAGCTCCTCTGAGGGCAGGGTTAGCATGGCAGAGATGTGGAAAAGTTTTGTCACCACGCCACAGCTAACTGCACCACCACCTGATATGGAACGTGTTAGCAGGAGGCAACATTTCACTAACATGGTGGAACAGTACCTGTGCACACCCCTCCACGTACTGACTGATGGTTCGGCCCCATTCAACTTCTGGGTCTCCAAATTGTCCGCGTGGCTAGAGCTAGCCTTTTATGCCTTGGAGGTGCTGGCCTGCCCGGCGGCCAGCGTTTTGTCTGAACGTGTATTCAGCACGGCAGGGGGCGTCATTACAGACAAACTCAGCCGCCTGTCTACAGCCAATGTGGACAAGCTGACGTTCATAAAAATGAACCAGGCATGGATCCCACAGGACCTGTCCATCCCTTGTGCAGATTAGATATTAACTACCTCCCCTTAACAATATATTATTCTACTCCAGGGCACTTCCTCATTCAATACTATTTTTAATTTCATTTTACCATTATATTGCGGGGCAACCCAAAGTTGAATGAACCTCTCCTCTGTCTGGGTGCCGGGGCCTAAATGTGTGACAGTGGCCTGTTCCAGTGGTGGGTGACGTGAAGCCTGATTCTCTGCTGACATGAAGAATGATTCTGTGCTGACATAAGGCCAGATTCTCTGTTACGGGACCTCTCTCCTCTGTCTGGGTGCCGGGGCCTAAATATGTGACAGTGGCCTGTTCCAGTGGTGGGTGACATGAAGCCAGATTCTCTGCTATGGTATGAAGAGACTGATTCTCTGCTATGGGACCTCTGTCCAATTGATATTGGTTAATTTTTATTTTTTTAATTTTTATTTTAATTCATTTTCCTATCCACATTTGTTTGCAGGGGATTTACCTACATGTTGCTGCCTTTTGCAGCCCTCTAGCTCTTTCCTGGGCTGTTTTACAGCCTTTTTAGTGACCAAAAGTTCGGGTCCCCATTGACTTCAATGGGGTTCGGGTTCGGGACGAAGTTCGGTTCGGGTTTGGATCCCGAACATTTCCGGGAAGTTCAGCCGAACTTCTCTAACGAGAACATCCAGGTGTTCGCTCAACTCTAGTCCTGAGACATCCAATTACATTACCGCCAATCTTTGTACACAAGGGTCTTAAGACCACGTTCCCTTGATCATGGGGGTCCCAGAAGTCAGACCCCCAGCAATCAGACACTTATCACCTGTCGTGTCATAGCTGTTGGACCTTTTCACATTCCCTATCCTTAAAGGTTTTCTTTGGGTGTAAAATAAAATAATAAAATAAAAATTAAAAAATCTGGCCCAAAATATGTGTCAAACTAAAATAGAAATGCTCGTCTGTTAAAGGGCCGGTGTCCACTTTTCTAGTTATCCTCTATCTACAGGATCGGGGATAACTAAGTGATTCGTGGGGGGCTGAACGCTGGAGCCCCCATTGATCCCCCTTCTTGATTGAGTAGCAGGTCAAGCATATGCCCTGCCTCTCCATCCATTCACTATGGGGTCGCCGGAGAAGGCGGAGTACAGCGCTGGCTATTTACAGAGGTCCCAAAGAGAATGAATGGAGCAGCAGGGCGTATGTGTGGCCTGTCACACCATCAAAAAGGGGGAACAGGACCCGTTTCTGGGATCAGTGGGGGTCGCAGAATTGGACCCCACTATTCATATAGTTATGCCCTATGGTGTGGAGAGGATAAAATAACTTGAAAACCTGCACAACGCCTTTAAATCCTCCACCACCAGTATCTCTTTACATGGCAGCAGTGATTCCTGTAAATACGGAATATCATCACTGCCGCCGTGTAAACCTATACGTGTCAATACTGGAGAATGTGACGCACTGGGCAGAATTTTTCGGGCATAAGTCCAACCCCCTTTGGAGGTCACAACCTTTAACAAAGCCCAAGCAAAGGCGCTAGAGGAGCAACGTGAGCAAAGGGCACAAACGGAGGGTCATAACTGAAGAAGAGGCATTAGGGTCACCTGAGGCAGGGCAATAGTGGGGATCCTGGAGCAGAGGTATTAGAGGGGCAACTGGAGAAAATGCAATATTAGGGGTGCATGTAGAGTGGGGGCATCTGGAGCTTTGGCACTAATGGGGGTGCACCTAAAGCAGAGGCTTTGGGGGGGGGGACCTAGGGCAGAGTCCCCCCAATGCTACTCTGAACTCTGCAGAGAGCAGCATGTTCTCTCCTCCTTCACTGACAGCAGCCCAGGAAGCTTAGAAGATACTGCGGGGCCTCCTGTACAATTGACACCAGTAGGAGGCTGCATCACTGTGCAATACTGCCACCTAGTGGCTACAATAATAGTTTCTCCTTAGAAACAAGAGAAATAATTACTCCTCTGTCTTCTCACTGGGGGCAGGAGACTGGGGGCCCACCGAGGAATCCCCCGCCTCCCCGGTGGGCCAGAAATGATAAAAACTGAGCGCAAGAAACAAAGACAAAATGAATACTAAGAACAAAACACATTAACAGATAAATACAAAATAATAAAAAAATAAAAGTAAACAAAAAAAAAAAATGAATGAAAAATATGAAGGATGCAAAAATGAATGGCAAAATGTTTAAATGAATAAAGAAACTACAAAAAGTAAATATTAAATAAATAAAATAAAAAAATAAAAATGGAGCTCTCTGCCTGAGGAGGTGGTGATGGTGAGTACAATAAAGGAATTCAAGAGGGGCCTGGATGTATTTCTGCAGTGTAATAATATTACAGGCTATAGCTACTAGAGAGGGGTCGTTGATCCAGGGAGTTATTCTGATGCCTGATTGGAGTCGGGAAGGAATTTTTTATTCCCCTAAAGTGGAGAAAATTGGCTTCTACCTCACAGGGTTTTTTGCCTTCCTCTGGATCAACTTGCAGGATAACAGGCCGAACTGGATGGACAAATGTCTTTTTTCGGCCTTATGTACTAAGTTACTATGTTACATAATAAAAAAACTACCAAGTAAATGAAATAACAAAATAAATAAAATAACTGGAAAATAAATAAACCATCTCAAGAATAAATGAATAAAAAAAATCTCCAAAATAAATAAAATAACTACAAAATAAATACTTTAATGAAATGAATGTAAAATAATAAATATAACAAGAAAATAAAAACTAAAAATGTACTAAATGAAAACAAAAGAATTGCATTACTAATTACATGAATAATGAAAATGGATGTAAAATATATGCATTAAAGTTAGTACTACATAATGTAAAGAACTACAAAATATTAAATTAAATAAATGCACAATAAAAAAATAAAATGTATAAATAGCAGCAAAATAAGAAATTAAAGACAAAATAAATGCCTATAAAAACCTGCAACGTAAAATAAACCTACAAAATAAATACAAAATAAGTCAATATAAAATGGCTACAAATGAATAAATACTTTTAAATCGATAAACGAAATAAAGAAATAGTGAGGCTCATTTTGGATGTTAAAGGGGTTCACCTAGATTAAAAAAAAACAAAAAAAAACAACTTCTGTCTGCAGATCATAACAAGTTTAAAAGGGTTAACAGCCCTTAAAATAAGTTGAAATTCATAACTATGGCGTCACCACTTCAGACAATGAATGGACAGCTGGTGTCATGTGGCACTGGACGACGCTGTAGGTGACCGGCTGTGGAGGAAATATTTATTAATATTATTTATTATCTAATAGAGATCATATCTCCTCCTGATCCGGCAGAGAGATAGTTAATGCAATGACCTTGGTGGGGGTGACCTCTTCTATACAGCAGCGGCAGAGGAGGTCCTGCAGTCGGATTATTACACATGAAATGAAGCAATCTGCGAATATTGATACAAATAAATGAAATGTATCACTGATATCTATGAAAAAGGAGGAAGCAACCAAGTGACACTGTGACCTATGGAAACTCATAGGACTTCATCATGGAGGAAGTAGGCAGTGGAAGAAGGTTTGATGTGTAACAGATGCTCTAATATTCATATTAACCTGTTGATTCATACCATGGGGGGAGGGGGAGGCATATTGACCCCAAAAACTAATATGTCCATTTTGGTTGTCACCTACGTTTCCAGCTCTTTTCCTGTGTCCTCTGTTCTGTTCCTACATTTTATTTACTGGACTATGGAGTCCATCCTCAGACCCTATAGAGCTGCATTACCAGAAGCAGGAGAAGGGGTACGAAGTAGGAAGAGTAGAGAGGATGGAAGCGGAAAAGGAAGTGATAGAAGTAGGAATGTTCTAGAGAAAAAGACTAGCACCGGGAAGTGAAGGGAAGTAAAAGAGAAATAAAATGAAGAAAAAAAAGAGCAGGAAACAGAAGGGAAATTATAAGTGACAGGGAAAAGGATAAGGAAAGGGAGGGAAAGGGGAATGGGAAGGACAGTGGAATATAAAGTATAAATGGAGAGCACAAGGAAAGGGTGGAGGAAGGTAGCTTGAAGGAGGAAGAGGAAACAGGAAGGGAATTTAATGTAGAAATGTAGAAAAAGAAATGGAAGCGAAGAGGTAAGGAAAGGGAATGTGAGGGAGAAAAGGGGTAATGAAAAGGGAAACTAAATGGAAAGGGAAGGGAAAACAGAAGAGGAAGTAAATTCAAACTGTTGCAGAAAAGGTAGAAAGGGAAGAGAATAGGAAAGACAATGGAATTTGAAGGCGTAAGGGAAATGGCAAGGAGAGAGGAAGGTAAAATGAAGGACAAGTGGAAAGAGAAGGGTAAATAGAAGAGGATGGAAAATTAAAGGGGAGGAGGGAAGAGGAAAGGCAATGGAATGGAAATGGAAAAATAATGGAAAGTGAAGTGGCAGTGTAAAGGGTAGAGGAAAAGAAGAAGAAAGGAACAGAAAGGAACTGAAAGGAGTTGAGGAAATTGAAAGAAAAAGAGAAGGGGCAACAAAACAATAAGGCAATGGAATGTGAAAAATAAAAGATAAAGGAGCGAAGGGGCGTGGAAAGTAAAGAGGAAGGGCAAGTAGAAAGGAAAGAGGAAACAGCAGAGGAAACAAGAGAGGAAGTAAATTGAAAGGGATGGAGAAATGAAAAGGACCAGTGGAAAGGAAACATACGTAAAGGAAGGAAGAACAGGAATGGCAAGATTGACCATGTTGTCTTTTTCTACCATTAATCTTATATCTTTCTATGAAAGGGAAAAGCACAAGAAAGGAGAAGATTCAAAGGAATTGGAAGACACTGCAAAAAGGAAAGTGTTGGGAAGCTGTGAGTGTAGGAAGAAAGGGAAAGGACAAATACAGGACAAGGAAGAGAAAATTACATTTTAAAGAGAAAAAGAGAACATTTTGAGGTTCTTGTAGGTCCCTTGGGCGACATTTCCCCTTTTCTTACAGTAACCTTGAGCTGTACTGTTACCACATTCAGTTTCTCTTAATGACCATTATATCATGTAAATGAATTCAGCCTTCCGGGAGTTAAAAGCGTCCCCCGGGCGTAAGGTGGCAGGGTTACAATGTATAATGAGCGGAGTACCTCTGATGAACTGTGCCAAGGACAGGGGTTCACTTCTGTCAGGATTATTCTTGAAGGCATCCATCAGGCCGGGTTTGCTCTCATCTGCGCTCTCATGCTTGACCTGCTAGGAAATAGAGAAAATATCAGCTACAGAATCTCCCGAGAGCGAGGAAAAGGTGTAGTGTCGGCTGCAACGCAGAGCGGAGCTAATAAGAGCCAGAGTTCTGCAGGTCACAGCTATGCATCACCACAGTCCACTGTAGGAAGAAGCAATGGCATTAACTCTATATATCCTAATACCCCATATACAAGATGAGATACGGCCTCTAGCCTGGATACAAGAGGAGATACTGCCTCTAGCCTGGATACAAGATGAGATACATCCTCTAGCCTGGATACAAGAGGAGATACGGCCTCTAGCCTGGATACAAGATGAGATACGGTCTCTAGCCTGGATACAAGATGAGATACGGCCTCTAGCCTGGATACAAGATGAGATACGGCCTCTAGCCTGGATACAAGATGAGATACGGCCTCTAGCCTGGATACAAGATGAGATACGGCCTCTAGCCTGGATACAAGATGAGATACGGCCTCTAGCCTGGATACAAGATGAGATACGGCCTCTAACCTGGATACAAGATGAGATACGGCCTCTAGCATGGATACAAGATGAGATGCATCCTCTAGCCTGGATACAAGAGGAGATACGGCCTCTAGGCTGGATACAAGATGAGTTATGGCCTCTAGCCTGGATACAAGATGAGATACGGCCTCTAGGCTGGATACAAGATGAGTTATGGCCTCTAGCCTGGATACAAGATGAGATACGGCCTCTAGCCTGGATACAAGATGAGATACGGCATCTAGCCTGGATACAAGATGAGATACGGCCTCTAGCCTGGATACAAGATGAGATACGGCCTCTAGCCTGGATACAAGATGAGATACGGCCTCTAGACTGGATGCAAGAGGAGATACAGCCTCTAGCCTGGATACAAAATGAGATACGGCCTCTAGCCTGAATACAAGATGAGATACGGTTGGGTGTGGAGGCATACAGGTCATGGTATCCTGCAGCACATTTGCCCACAGATGTTGGGGCCTGTAGATCCTGCAGACTCCTAGGTTGGTGAATCGGACGTCCTAGTCGGTGCTATAAATGCTCGATCAGTGAAAAATCTGGTGTCCGGGCAGCCATGGAAGTGTTGTAATCTGGAGGAGACATTCCTGGGAAACTCTTGCTGAGTGCGGGAATTATCCTGCGGAAATATGTCAGTTAGAAGCCCTGCCATGAGCGGACACACGGGGCAGCAGGATGTCCTGCACATATCACTGAACTGTTAGTGTCCCTCATATCACTACTAGGGGTGACCGACTGTCTAATGCATTGGCTCCCAGATCATCACACCAGTAGTGGGGGCAGTGTCTCACTCCACAACAAAGGCAAGATTGAAGCACTGACCACCAGGACTTCATACTCCAACCTGACCATCGCTGGATCCCAAACAAAACCTAGATTCATCTCTAAAGATGATCAGATTAAAGGTGAAGGTGGCTGACTGTCAATGGCAGGACATGTAATGGGCACCATAACACCATCTACTAAGCGCCTGGAAATGGTCCGGGCAGAGACAAGGGGGGGAGTAATGAAGGGGCCACCAGTGTCTGGATGGTGGACAACAAAACTGTGGGAGCTCCTTGCGTTTGTCGGCGGAGCAAAAAGATCCTCTCTACTGGTGTCTGTCCAGGCTGGCTGGAGCCGGTTCACCGTGAGTGCCCTCACGTAATCACTACCCCCCCCCCACTTTCTAACACCGTGGTCAGAATGGTCGAGTAATTAATCTGGCTTCTCTCAGCCCAATAATGCGTCGTGGTTGCATCGCAGAGGTATTTCTAGCAGTCAACAATCTCTCACCAAGAGGTACACTACCCTAAAGTAGCCTCTGAGTTTTTTTATAGGGTTAGAAGGGGAATCACTGTTACGCCCTCTTGTGGCAAGACCCAGTATGTAATCAGGCCTACCTACAACCATTTACACATCTGCCTGAGACATAACGGCAGCAATCTGACATTTCTATCTGGGGAGCGGTGTGTTTTTGGTCAGTGAGTGTACAGTCGTGGCCAAAAGTTTTGAGAATCACATAAATATTGGAAATTGGAAAAGTTGCTGCTTAAGTTTTTATAATAGCAATATGCATATACTCCAGAATGTTATAAAGAGTGATCAGATGAATTGCATAGTCCTTCTTTGCCATGAAAATTAACTTAATCCCAAAAAAACCTTTCCACTGCATTTCATTGCTGTCATTAAAGGACCTGCTGAGATCATTTCAGTAATCGTCTTGTTAACTCAGGTGAGAATGTTGACGAGCACAAGGCTGGAGATCATTATGTCAGGCTGATTGGGTTAAAATGGCAGACTGGACATGTTAAAAGGAGGGTGATGCTTAAAATCATTGTTCTTCCATTGTTAACCATGGTGACCTGCAAAGAAACGCGTGCAGCCATCATTGCGTTGCATTAAAATGGCTTCACAGGCAAGGATATTGTGGCTACTAAGATTGCACCTCAATCAACAATTTATAGGATCATCAAGAACTTCAAGTAAAGAGGTTCAATTCTTGTTAAGAAGGCTTCAGGGCATCCAAGAAAGTCCAGCAAGTGCCAGGATCGTCTCCTAAAGAGGATTCAGCTGCGGGATCGGAGTGCCACCAGTGCAGAGCTTGCTCAGGAATGGCAGCAGGCAGGTGTGAGCGCATCTGCACGCACAGTGAGGCGAAGACTTTTGGAAGATGGCCTGGTGTCAAGAAGGGCAGCAAAGAAGCCACTTCTCTAAAAAAAAAAAAACATCAGGGACAGATTGATCTTCTGCAGAAAGTCTGGTGAATGGACTGCTGAGGACTGGGGCAAAGTCATATTCTCCGATGAAGCCTCTTTCCGATTGGGGCATCTGTAAAAAGGCTTGTCCAGAGAAGAAAAGGTGAGCGCTGCCATCAGTCCTGTGTCATGCCAACAGTAAAGCCTACTGAGACCATTCATGTGTGGGGTTGCTTCTCATCCAAGGGAGTGGGCTCACTCACAATTTTGCCGAAAAACACAGCCATGAATAAAGAATGGTACCAAAACACCCTCCAACAGCAACTTCTTCCATCAATCCAACAACAGTTTGGTGAAGAACAATGCATTTTCCAGCACGATGGAGCACCGTGCCATAAGGCAAAAGTGATAACTAAGTGGCTCGGGGACCAAAACGTTGACATTTTGGGTCCATGGCCTGGAAACTCCCCAGATCTTAATCCCATTGAGAACTTGTGGTCAATCCTCAAGAGGCGGGTGGACAAACAAAACCCCACTAATTCTGACAAACTCTAAGAAGTGATTATGAAAGAATGGGTTGTATCAGTCAGGAATTGGCCCAGAAGTTGATTGAGAGCATGCCCAGTCGGATTGCAGAGGTCCTGAAAAAGAAGGGCCAACACTGCAAATACTGACTCTTTGCATAAATGTCATGTAATTGTCGATAAAAGCCTTTGAAACGTATGAAGTGCGTGTAATTATATTTCACTACATCACAGAAACAACTGAAACAAAGATCTAAAAGCAGTTTAGCAGCAAACTTTGTGAAAACTAATATTTGTGTCATTCTCAAAACTTTTGGCCACGACTGTATATGGCAGATGGTAACATGAATGTACAGTATAATCTAATGGGCTCCTGAGAGAAGCAGAAATCTGACATCTGACAACCTGATCACTGAATCCAATGCATCCACGCTGGCGGTATAGGTTTCACAATGTAATGTCATCTCTCAGATAATGAGTGCTTTATGTCTACAGTCATCACAAAAAGCCTTTATGAGCCCTACCTGTGTTAGTGTCAGTCTTTACTGGCACCCACATTATATTCATAAACCATAGGGCTCAACATGACCAGAGCTTTAGGTCTATAGCACTGCAGTGACAGTAGAGGTTGTCGCCCGTCTTCGATCCTCCCTGACTCATTCCAACTGTTCTGTCCACTTGTTGTAGCTTTTCTATTTATTCATGAAACTGAAAGCTCTGGATGATCAGCCATTAGTTTGCCCTACACTGCTCTTGTCAGTCTTCACTGTAGTTCTGGTATTCTATTCATGAAGCAGCCATGAACAGAACTCAGTGCGTCATCCTGCAGCTTTAACTTCCTAATCACTTTGCGATCTTAAGTGAGACGCGGTTTCCTGGCGGGCGCTCATTTACCGGCGGAGATTTTTATATTTAGACTCATCGAGCAAAACTAAAATGCAGAAGTTAGAAGTGCGTCCTCCGTGCCACATCCACCGCAGCCCAAAATTTGCCAAACGGGATTGTGAAAGTGCGTCCTAGATTTACAGATGTAGCAGAGCTGAATCTGTCATCATTACTTTTGCTTTAGCACAAGCTGCACTCCTCGGTGACATCATGTCTGATCACATACTGAATCCCTATCGGGCACCCTTCTGCAACATGAAGATCACAGATCCAACCAGAGGACACCCCCCCTGATTCATCCACACCAGTGGTCATACACCACGGGTCCCATCAGTGGACCTCTGTCTCTGCTGACAGTAAACTGCATGCAGCACACAATCTCACCACTAGGGAGCAGTGATTTTACTGGGGTGAAGCCTGTATACACACACAGCGCAAACCACTTGTCTTTACAGAAGGGGCCCCCGATGTCCTCGATCTTTGCACCCACAATCACACTCTTGGTGCACAAAGCTACGGAGAAGCAGCAGCACAGGGCGCCGCTGCCCTCCTTCAGCATTTGGCGCTATCATTTTGTGCTGTATCCCTATAGGAGGATGAAAAGGGGGCATTGATAGAATGGGGCACCACCCCAACCTATGCCCGGCCCTGACCATATCCAATGTGCCCAAAGAGGTCAAAGTATACAGATGTAGCAGAGCTCTGCGGGTTATTTTCTTCTCCATATCTGCTTGGCTCAGCGAGACTTTCTTTGCGTCGCACTCAGCAAAACAGACAAACCACAATCTCCTAACTCTGCTGAAAGATTTCAGGAACTGCACAGCCCGGGGCCTAATCACGGAACCACATTATGCAAGACGCCAGAAGTAAATATCAAGGCTTCAGCTGCTTCCACCTGACTCTAAGCTGATGGGACTACAGGGCAGCATGGCCGCCAGCGCCCCTTTCCCAGGAATCTGTATAATCCAGTGCGGGTGTGCGGTCCTACTGCCCAGTCCTGTCCTGATAGGGTGGCAAGGCTGTGCATAACTATGGAGGCAGCCCTTGTGGCTACTAAGGGGCCCCTGGAGAGAAAGGGGCCTATGGTAGGTTGGTCTTGTCTTCATTTTCATGCAACTCTATAAAGGGGTCGTCCCAAGAGATAAACCTATCCCCTATAAACATTTAAGGGGATAGGTATCTTATAGGGGGGGTTCCCGATGCTCAGAAGAATGGGGGGGTCCAGGCGGTCCAGCATGCACACCAGCGATCCAGCCCTCTGGAAGCTGTTCATAGCCTAAGAGCATTAGGAAAAACATAGCTGCTTTCTTCCAGAAACAGCGCCACATTTGTCCACAGGTTGTGTGTGGTATTGCATCTCAGTTCCATTGGAATGAGTGGGACTGAGCTTCAATAATACATACGACACTCGGAGAGATGTGACACTGTTTCTGGAAGAAGGCCACCATGTTCTTTTATTTTCTAATTCTGGACAACCCCTTTAATTAGTTATCGGTGATTGGTCCCTTTAAATACTTCCTGCCCCTTCCTTACGAAAACGCAGGAATAAGCCGAGTCCTGTTATCGGATGGTAGTTACCTGTTTAGTCATTTCTTTGGGGAAGAAGAAGTAGGGAATGGAGGCCAGGGCCACAACGCTGGCCGCCACGATGAAGCCCAGCCACCAGGCGCCGATCCAGCGCGGGTCACTGGGGGTGAGGACGATTTCACCTGGGAAGAGATTTGAGCGATAAGGTCATTGTATCCGTGCCTTCAGAAACTGTCTTTATTTATATTATATTATTATAATTTATTTTGTTTTATTCCATTTTTTGGATTTATAATTAATTATTGTATTTGTTTTATTCAATTTCATTTATTTCCACATCTTACAACGATATTAGACTATAGATTTCTGACATCGCGTTTTTATTGAGTTATTTGTATTATTTTTTATAATATATTTTGTTTTTATGCTGCATTTTATAGCTTTATTGATTTATTTTTTAGATATATAAATTTTAAAAAAATTCATTAAATTAAAAAAACATTTTTTTTATTTTTATTTAATCATTTATACAAATGATCCGACTATCACCATGCAATGGTTTTTGTCCGGGTTAAGCTCAGCACTCATGCCGGAAAGCAGCCAGATCCCCTTGGACAGGGGCGCACCACCAATGAGGCGAGGTGAGGCGATTGCCTTAGGCAGCACCAGGTAGGGACAAGGGGGGGGGGGGGCAGCAGAAGGGGGATTATCATTTTCTGCAGTATAAAATGATAAATGATCGGCGGCATTCATCTGATGATGACCAAAAGACCCCGACCTGATCACATTTTTGGCAGCTGCCTTTGCAAACGATGTAAAATTTCTGAATCGTCTAATCATCTGAAATAGTCAAAAACTATTTGTCATTTTGGCTGACAGTTATCAGATCAGAAGCAGTTCTGCATTGGCGGCACATTAGGTAAGTTATGATTTAAAGGCTATGGGCACTTTCAAGGCAATTTTATTCTATTATTGCATTTTACTTATTTTGGGCTAAAATTATTTTTTAATTGGTCTTTATTAAAAATGTTTAGCCGTTTTTTAGTTACAGGGGTTAAAAAATCAGTCTGCAATGTATCACTTCTCAGTGCCATCAGCTCATGTGAAGCCATATCTCTGATCTCCTAACCTCAGAAACACTCATTATAGCTAAACCGATGAGAATATGAATATGTTTATGAGGTCAGAAGTAAGGCTTTGCATGAGCTGTCAGCTGACAGGACTGAGAAATGATACACTGCAGACAGACTGATTTTTTTAACACTTGTAACTCAAAAAGGGCTGAACATTTTTAGTAAAGACCAATTGGAAAAAAAAAAGATTTTTAGCCCATAGTGAGTAATTGCCCCCTAAGTTTTCAAAGCCTTGAAATCAGGCTGATATCTGCAATCTCAAGGTGACAACTCCTGATCTTGTAATATGGTCACAATTGTATCAATCCAGTCATGGTTTATACTGTGTTTGTGGCCTCCATGACATTGCAAGCTCCACTGTCCCTCAAGGTCCAGGACCTATACAGGGAGTGCAGAATTATTAGGCAAGTTGTATTTTTGAGGATTAATTTTATTATTGAACAGCAACCATGTTCTCAATGAACCCAAAAAACTCATTAATATCATAGCTGAATATTTTTGGAAGTAGTTTTTAGTTTGTTTTTAGTTTTAGCTATTTTAGGGGGATATCTGTGTGTGCAGGTGACTATTACTGTGCATAATTATTAGGCAACTTAACAAAAAACAAATATATACCCATTTCAATTATTTATTTTTACCAGTGAAACCAATATAACATCTCAACATTCACAAATATACATTTCTGACATTCAAAAACAAAACAAAAACAAATCAGTGACCAATATAGCCACCTTTCTTTGCAAGGACACTCAAAAGCCTGCCATCCATGGATTCTGTCAGTGTTTTGATCTGTTCACCATCAACATTGCGTGCAGCAGCAACCACAGCCTCCCAGACACTGTTCAGAGAGGTGTACTGTTTTCCCTCCTTGTAAATCTCACATTTGATGATGGACCACAGGTTCTCAATGGGGTTCAGATCAGGTAAACAAGGAGGCCATGTCATTAGATTTTCTTCTTTTATACCCTTTCTTGCCAGCCACGCTGTGGAGTACTTGGACGCGTGTGATGGAGCATTGTCCTGCATGAAAATCATGTTTTTCTTGAAGGATGCAGACTTCTTCCTGTACCACTGCTTGAAGAAGGTGTCTTCCAGAAACTGGCAGTAGGACTGGGAGTTGAGCTTGACTCCATCCTCAACCCGAAAAGGCCCCACAAGCTCATCTTTGATGATACCAGCCCAAACCAGTACTCCACCTCCACCTTGCTGGCATCTGAGTCGGACTGGAGCTCTCTGCCCTTTACCAATCCAGCCACGGGCCCATCCATCTGGCCCATCAAGACTCACTCTCATTTCATCAGTCCATAAAACCTTAGAAAAATCAGTCTTGAGATATTTCTTGGCCCAGTCTTGACGTTTCAGCTTGTGTGTCTTGTTCAGTGGTGGTCGTCTTTCAGCCTTTCTTACCTTGGCCATGTCTCTGAGTATTGCACACCTTGTGCTTTTGGGCACTCCAGTGATGTTGCAGCTCTGAAATATGGCCAAACTGGTGGCAAGTGGCATCTTGGCAGCTGCACGCTTGACTTTTCTCAGTTCATGGGCAGTTATTTTGCGCCTTGGTTTTTCCACACGCTTCTTGCGACCCTGTTGACTATTTTGAATGAAACGCTTGATTGTTCGATGATCACGCTTCAGAAGCTTTGCAATTTTAAGAGTGCTGCATCCCTCTGCAAGATATCTCACTATTTTTGACTTTTCTGAGCCTGTCAAGTCCTTCTTTTGACCCATTTTGCCAAAGGAAAGGAAGTTGCCTAATAATTATGCACACCTCATATAGGGTGTTGATGTCATTAGACCACACCCCTTCTCATTACAGAGATGCACATCACCTAATATGCTTAATTGGTAGTAGGCTTTCGAGCCTATACAGCTTGGAGTAAGACAACATGCATAAAGAGGATGATGTGGTCAAAATACTCATTTGCCTAATAATTCTGCACGCAGTGTATGAATGAGCTGCGGACTGTAGATTACTGGCATGGAAACTTGCACAAATAGTTTGCTGGCCCTTTAAATGTTATTGCTATTATTTTGCAAACACGTATAAATTTTTGAGGGACTCGCTAGTTTACTAGGAGAGGAGATAGATGCTTCCAAGATGATGAATCTCTATCCGTCTGACCTAGATACGTCCAGATACTTAGATACGTCAGTCCTACTCTCGGAGCAGCACTTTGAGGTTTTGTTACTGAACACGTTGCAGAGTAAAGGTCTTGCACGCTGAGATAGCAGCAGATGCTGCAGCAGACAGCGTGCTGGGCCGATAATAGACATTTTATGAGTCGGCAGAAGGCGGCAGCGCTCGGCAGCACGGCACCTGTCAGGTCGCCTTTATTTCTGGACCATCGGCAGCCCGCTGTCATAGTCGCCTCGAAGCTTTGGATCTCAGCCTAATGCTTGCTTAGCGTTCACACTCACTGGCTGGGAGCTTGTCAATGTCCACATAGTAGCGTAACATGGCCGATCCCAGGATGAAAGCGACGCCGGGGCCCATCACCGTCACAGCAAAGAGGATGCCTGGAGAAGATGAAAGATAGGGAGGATTTAGAGGAACACTTTGTACCCTGAATCGTTCTAATATGATTGTAAATGATCAGAGACGTCCTTATGTTAATGGATTGGACAAAAATGACTGGAATTACACATCTTGGTCATAACAGATTGAAGTCCTGAAAGATGGAGTCCTTAGAGGGTTTGTCCAGGATTATGAAAACATGGCTGATTTCTTCCAGAAACAGCGCCACACCTGGCCATGGGTCATGTGCAGTACTGCAGCTTAGTCTCATTTACTTGAGTTACATAGAGGCAGGTAAATGAGGCTCCAGTGGCAGAAAACAGAAGGAACATAAGGGGGCACAGATGGAATGGAGCAGGACACAGATGGAAAGGGATAGGAGGACATGGATTGTAACCAAGGTAAGATGGCAGGGGGCAAGGAGAGGGGGACACAGATGGAATGAAAGCAGGACATGGGTGGAGGGAAGGCAGGACAGGGATAAAACTTATATGGAACATGAAAGAACCTGTATAGGACATGGTAAGAATCAAAGCAGGACATAGATGGGAAAAAAAGGTCATAATTGGAACAGAGGCAAGATAAAGGAAGAATCAAGATAGGACCAAGATGGAAGCAAGAAGGACAGGAATAGAAGGAAAGCAGGGCACAAGGTGAAAACAAGGCAGCATAGGGATGAAGACAAGGCAGGGCAAGGTTGGAATCAAACCAGGAAAAGGATGGAACCAAGGCAGGACAGGGGGGTGGATGCAAGGCAGGACAGGGGGGTGGATGCAAGGCAGGACAGGGGGGTGGATGCAAGGCAGGACAGGGGGGGTGGATGCAAGGCAGGACAGGGGGGGTGGATGCAAGGCAGGACAGGGGGGTGGATGCAAGGCAGGACAGGGGGGTGGATGCAAGGCACGACAGGGGGGTGGATGCAAGGCACGACAGGGGGGTGGATGCAAGGCAGGACAGGGGGGTGGATGCAAGGCAGGACAGGGGGGTGGATGCAAGGCAGGACAGGGGGGTGGATGCAAGGCAGGACAGGGGGGTGGATGCAAGGCAGGACAGGGGGGTGGATGCAAGGCAGGACAGGGGGGTGGATGCAAGGCAGGACAGGGGGGTGGATGCAAGGCAGGACAGGGGGGTGGATGCAAGGCAGGACAGGGGGGTGGATGCAAGGCAGGACAGGAATGGAATCAGGGCAGGATGATAATGGAATCCAGGCAGGACAAGGATGGAACAGAAGTACTTAGATTGGAGATAGAATTCTGATAAATGAAAAATGCTCATGGATGGAACTGAGGCAGGAAACAGAACAGAAGAAATCAAAGAACCAAGGCAGAACATGGCTGGGGCTGAGTAGACAGTGTTAGAACAGGAACAAGGTGAAGGGAGTAGAAGCAGGACATGGATAAATTAGAAAAGTGATGGAGAAACTGAAGGTCATGAGGACATGGATGAAGCAGTGAGAACAGAAATGAATGAGGCAGGGTGGTAGGGGATGAAGGAAACACGGAACAGGATGACAGGAATAAAAGTGGAAAGACGCAGGAAGGGACCAAATCAGAACATGGAGCCCACAGAGTGCGTGGATACAGCGGAGCAACTGCTCACATTCATAGGATGGTGAAGTCATTACTATTAGGCCTCATGCACACGGCCGTTGTTTTGGTCCGCATCCGAGCCGCAGTTTTGACGGCTCGTGTGCGGACTCATTCACTTCAATATGGCCTGTAAGGGATCGCCTCTTATTTGGGGGTCATTCTCACAGATACGACTTTAGGACACCAGGTTTCAGGTCCAAACCGTGCATTTATTGTGCACACTCCAACCAATACAGGTTATCATGAAGTCGCAGCTTCACCTAACACATGTGACATCCACATAAAATAATAAACACTTGCCCGGCTGGGCTCTAACTAACACAGAGTTTCCTGACTCACCTAAGTCCTTGTTCACACCCTGTGAACACAAGCGGCTTTCTCAGCCAATGTCCCACAGCCTCCTGGCTGTACAGAGCACAGTACGCCCACTGCCTCCAGTCCAGTGTCTCAGCACACATGGGGCATAGTGGTCTCTCAGCCCTCCTAGCTTGGACCACACAGAGCCTCCAGGCCTCTGTCCACAGGCAACACACTCCCCCCTTGCTGACACTTTGGGAGGTCCCTTATGCCAGGCTGATTACCTCCAGCTTCTCTCACCTGTGGTGGAACAGGGGTGTGGACCGCACTATCCACCCCTTCCTTGCCTCTAACCTGAGTGAGACCTGTCACTGTCTCACATATCCTCCCTTTGTTCAAGCCCGTGAGGGTGAACACCTGCATAACCACGGGAGGCTGGTGAGAGGGTATCGACCTGGCCTGGACGTGGGGAACAGCTACCCACCCTGCTCTTTGGCTGCTCCCAATAAGAACCGGCCCAGATTGGCTTTACAGCCACACCAAGTAACTCAGTGTCAGCGAGCACTAGCTGCCGCTGACACAGAAAATTACCGGTTCTTATTTCACCGAGGCCAGGAACCTCGGTGACACGTACCTTCCCTTTGTTCTGCCAGACCCATGCCAGCAGAGCTTGGTTTATCACCAAAACCAACATCTTGCCTAACCGAAACTGCCTAAAGGCCTCATGTGCCCATCTCATGGCCAGATACTTTTTTCTTACTCTTTCCCGAGTGATGATGATGCGCTCTTTTTAGATCCTCTGGCTCCTGTACATGCGCCTCACGTCCTTTCTTGGACTGCTGCAGCTCTTGCCTGAACTGTTCCGAGTCATGGTCATATGCCGACACTTTCTCCTTTGCTTTGCAGGGCTCCTTCAGCAGAGCATGCTTGCCCCTACTCGCTTCTTTTACGTGCATCTGGGTCACTTCTTCCTTCTTTCCAACAGTAGTTACTCCAGCTACTATGACAGTTTTAGAGACCTCTGCTTCTTTAGCGGCTTTTTCCACTTCGGCCGCGGCTCCCTTTGGCTTAACTTTGGTCTCTGTAGAACCTGGGGACTTCATGTCAACCAACACATCGGTCTTAACTTTTTCAGTCTTTGTCTTCTTGAAGTCTCCAGTCTCTTTGACCGCCTTCTCATCCTTCTCGGACATGGCACCATACACTTGCCCTGTTAACCCCTCCCCCTCATCGAGGCAGGAGGCACCAGGGTCTTCAGCAGACTCCTCGTCTTCTGTCAATTTCTCCAGAGGCTCACCCAGGACCCTGTTCTCATTTTGTGGAGGATTCAGGAGATACAGCCCATTGTAATAGCCCGGATCCGAAAACTGATCGTTCACCTCCTCGTACTTCTTCCCCAGTAGGCTGCTGGCTATTTGGAAGGCCTTGTATGCAGAGGGGACGTCTTCAAGGCCTAGGCTACACGCTACCACGGGTCTGTGGTCTTTGGCATCCACATCATCTGGTTTAGCAGAAGCATCTTCCATCTTCTCTGCCACAGCCAGCACCACAGTGCCACCCTCTCCAGTCCCATTTTTAACAGGCTCTGGCTTCTTGACATCTTCCAGAGAACTCTCCTCTTCGGGTTTCTCACCTTCCACCTGCTGCTCGAGAGCACACTTAGATTTCTCCAACTCATCTTTTAAGCTCATGAGATTTTCAGTCTCTGCTCTGAGTTGCTTGTTCAGCCTCTCCAATTCAGCATGCTCCTCAAGCACTTTTTCCAGGGCTTTAGCCAAGGAGAGGGCCTTGGTCTCCTTTTCCCAAGCATCAGTCTCTGTTTGGTCACGTTTTTCACCATATCGAGCCGAGATGTATTTCTCTTCAGCTAGGAGCCAGTCACACTTCTCCTGTTTCTTCGCTGGATTAGACATAACTTGCTTCTGGTGGTCCAGGTCCACCATCAGATCATCCAATCCTCGCTGAAGTTTGTTCTTGGTTTTCTCCACCTTTTTGTATGTCACACCCTGTTTCTCCAGGCGCTGAACCACCAACTCCATGTTTTTCAGCAGTTTATTTTCAACTTTTTGCACAAGCTTGTGGGAAGTGCCCCGCTTTTGGGCCTCCGGTTCCAGCTGCTCCTTGCTCGGCTCTGCTGCAGCAGATGTAGGAGTATCACCATTCTCTTTCTTTGCCCTATCTGAAATTTTCTTCAGTTGCTCTGTGAAGACAGCTAGTCCCGTCTCTAACGTTTCTAGGGAGCGTGAGGAGAGAGAGCGAGAGAGAGAGCGAGAGCGAGAGATCATCCTCCTGTTTGCAGCTGTACTGTCGTGTCAGGTCACCTACAACTGTCTGGATATGGGCTTCAGACCCTAGGCTGATGTCACCCGACTTAATTCCCATCTCGTCAGATATAACTGTCTGGTCGCTACTAGTAACCACCTTTGTTTCACAGGACCTTGACATGGTAGCTTCACTCTCTGTGTTGCTATCGGTCACAGCACATACGTCACCTATACCGCTCGTGTCATTATTAATTCTGACCTCTAGGGGCACCGATGAGCTAATCCCCACCTGGGACACTTTCTTAGTAACCAACCAACATTGTGGAGACTGCATTTCCACCTCTGGTCCGTGTGGTACACCCTCTAACCCTATCATATTTTCCTGCACCTTCAAACACTGAGCTGGAGCTGGGCTTTGCTCCACACTACTTATATGCATGTCTTCAAACCTTTTGATTACGTCATATCGCGCTTCATGAAACATAGCAGATGCAGAAAATAAGGTTTCATCATCATTTAAATTTTTACCACCAGGGGGCGCTTCTCCCCTGACCACAACCTGCAACGGAAAAGTTATATCACTGTCACCACATATTTCATATGACATCATATTTTCCTTATGCATTTCCGCACTTTTGTCACCATCACTTTGCACTTGACCAGCACCATTGTTTCCAATGGTCAATATTCTTTCCCCATGCAGGTCAAAGTGCAGCTCCCTTAGATCCTCACTTAAAGGGACAGGTACAGGTTCTGCAGGAGTTTCGTCACTATCTGCAGAAGTGTCTACCTTACCCCACAGCACCAAACCGATATCACGGCCCAACACTCCCTCATGCATGAGCGTATCTGTAACATCAAAGTCATCAGTCTCTGTTCTCATTGGAGTCTCACGCTCAGTGAAAATCAGCGGATAGTCCTTATCCGCACGACTGTCCAGCACCTTTAATATTTTACCAGTCTTAGGTTTCAATATTGTGCTGCCTCTCACCCGGGCTAGCATGGGATCCCGGATCCTTGTCATCCCAAAACTAGCTTTGGTCATGGGCAACTGAGGTAACACAGAAACCTTCTCCCCTGTAGATTTCTGCGAGGGAGCAATCACAGCAGGCTGATCCGCCTGTCCAGACACAGACTTATTACCTACCGGCCCAGCAGGTATCCCCTCCGCCGGCTCACTGTCACTGGGTCTGCCACATGGTTAATAACAGGAACAGTCTTACCCCTTGTAATCAACCATTCTGGTAAAGCAGTGACATTCTCTCCCGCAGACTCATCAAGGTTGTGGTTGCTCCTAGCAACAGCTTTACTGCACCTCCGCACTTCCTCTCCAGGACTCCGGACACGGTCGCAGGGAAGATATGCCCTCCTGAGAACCGCACCGCTCTCCACCTCTTTGTCTTCCCGACGGTTGCCCTTGGCAACGGCATATCTTTGCCTTTTATCAGGAACTCCGCTCCACAACTGCCCAAACAATGGAAAGTCCTTGCCCAGTACAAATTCCACTTCCAGTATCTCACATTTTAACAGCTCCCATTGCACAGAGCCATAGTCTGTCACAAAGGTCAGTGACACCATCGTTTTTGTCTCTGGCCCCCTTGTTACAAAGTCCAGAATTTCAGGCAGGACCCGAGACACTTGCTGGCGGGAGTCTAGAATGACCCCCAGCGGGATTCCCCCGATCACTAACTCGCAGGATTTCTCCCATGGGCTATACCATTTTGCAGCCATTTTCACTGATCAGTCTCTTGTACTGGGCTTCTGGCCCTTTAAATCCTGCACGGTTTGCACCACAGAAAAAAAAATGTCCAGTTTAACACCAGCCGTTTTCCAGCAGTCTCTGCTCCTGTAAACTAGCAGGCTTCCGTCCCTTTAAATCACTGCACAGCAACACAGCAATTCCTTGGCAACATTCAGCAGCACCTGCTCTTTTCCGTCAGGTCGTTGCCCCTAGCAACCTGCTGTTATTGCCCGAATCCTCCGCCAATTGTAAGGGATCGCCTCTTATTTGGGGGTCATTCTCACAGATACGCCTTTAGGACACCAGGTTTCAGGTCCAAACAGTGTATTTATTGTGCAAACTCCAACCAATACAAGTTATCATGAAGTCGCAGCTTCACCTAACACATTTGACATCCACATAAAATAATAAACACTTGCCCGTCCAGGCTCTAACTAACACAGAGTTTCCTGACTCACCTAAGTCCTTGTTCACACCCTGTGAACACAAGCGGCTTTCTCAGCCAATGTCCCACAGCCTCCTGGCTGTATAGAGCACAGTACGCCCACTGCCTCCAGTCCAGTGTCTCAGCAGACATGGGGCATAGTGGTCTCTCAGCCCTCCTGGCTTGGACCACACAGAGCCTCCAGGCCTCTCTCCACAGGCAACACACTCCCCCCTTGCTGACACTTTGGGAGGTCCCTTATGCCAGGCTGATTACCTCCAGCTTCTCTCACCTGTGGTGGAACAGGGGTATGGACCGCACTATCCACCCCTTCCTTGCCTCTAACCTGAGTGAGACCTGTCACTGTCTCACAGGCCACAAAAGATGCGAACAGCACTCATTGTGCTGTCCGCATCCGTTGCTCCGTTCCGTGGCCCCGCTAAAAAAATATAACATGTCCTATTCTTGTCCGCGCTTTGCAGTTATATGTAAAAGCTGTCCGTGCCGTTCCGCAAATTGCGGAATGCGCACGGACGCCATCAGCGATTTGCGGACCGCAAAACACACCACGGTCGTGTGCATGAGGCCTTAATCGAATGCAGGAAAGATATTCTGCCCACAATTCATGTCACGGTTTCTAGTGGAATTATCCAACAAATCCACAAGGAAAAACTAGACAAACATCAAAATCATTCAGCAATGTCCAAGATAAAAACCACTTCACTGCGGCGTCTCGTATCCTTAGAAAACTGGATATGTGTGACATGAAGGCAATGCAGCATCGCTTACATTATGTATGAGGCGTGGTGTTATCTGGGGATTACCAGAATCATTAAAGTCACTCTGCAAAATGTAATTTATGGACAAATATTTGATCCTGCAAATGATAAACTCAGGATCCTGCAGAGCAGAGAGCGCTCATCCCAGAGGCAGAATCCATTACAATGAACATCGACCCGGAGCAGAATCTATTATCTTATCATTAGAATATATTAAGAGGAACTCTCAGGATAGATAGAGATAGATAGATAGATAGATAGATAGATAGATAGATAGATAGATAGATAGATAGATAGATAGATAGATAGATAGATAGATAGCTAGATAGATAGCTAGATAGATAGTTGTTGGATTTGGGTGGTCTTCTCGCCTCGTTTTCACCCCCTCCCGTGTTTTATTATTACTAATGGATGTTTTTGTATTTCCTTTGAAGCAGAAATTTGCAGAATTCAGAGAAATCTCGCAGCTTCTTTTTCCTCAGGAACTGTTGAGTCACGGCCACAGTGTTTCGTGTTTGTGTGACTGGATGAGATCCAAAATGAGGAGAATCTAGTTTGGCGAAGATGTGAGGAATCTGGCTGCACGCTGCTCATCTCGGGGACAGACGGGCTACAGCTGAGCAGACGGGTCACACCCTGCAGCACCCACACGTAAGGGCATGTACACATTAAGCAGGAGGGCACAGGTGGCAGTCACACTCAGGTGTCTGAAGGCACTTTACATCTCTGGTTACAGATTTTGTACAGGGGCCCGGGAGCTCCTGTAAAAAGTGCTAGCGAAGTTTATCCTGGGTTATAATGCTCTACACTTCACTGTGACTGTCACCCAAGGACCCACATATAGACACCTGGGGCCAACCCAACCCTGGTGGCAGAGCAGGTCTTCAATCCACAGGATCTCTTTGTGTTTAGTTTCTACAGCTTCTGTGAAGATCTATGTTACCATGGTTACAGACTACAAACAATCCTGTGTAGTCTGATCCTGCATTCGTGTGGTCCTCCACCCCCTCCACTGTCTGTAGAGAAGGCAAACACTTCAAATTCTTTTGAAGTGCCCAGATTGTTGCTCAGATTTTGTTTTGAGTTTTTTTGTAGGCTGCAGAGCTGACATTTTGTAGCATTCCCTACTTGTTCAACACCTAAACAGAGCCTCCTCTCATATATAGATTTTTTGAAATGTCCACCTTATACCAGATGCTGCACTTTACAGTCACTGGATATTATGCAAATGAACAGTGTGCAAGTTTGCTGACTATGTCCAATAACAGCCAACAGAATTGTGAATGCAGCTCTGGAGTATTCCATTGGCTTCAACTAAGGATTGGTACAATATAGGGAAGAAGAAGTCGATTTTTAGGCATTACAATTGCAGTTCATGGCCATCACTGTCCTGTGCTTATAGGGGATGACTTCCTGTACTGTTGCAGTACTGGAAGGGTTAATCTCCTCTTGCCCTGTGAGCTGCTGCAAGGCTGTTTCTAATTGTTAATTGCTATATAGCTGTACTGCTGACCTCTACAGATTTTTCCAGGTCTCTCTACCTTGCCAGAGTCTGTTTAGAGCTCTAATCCATTTTCTGCCTATATAATGACCTCTGCCTGTTTCCTGGTTCCTGATGCTCTGCCTCCTGACCTGAACTGTACCTGTTAATAGTACTGACTGTGCTACCTGTTCTGACCTTTGGACTGTTTCACTGATTTGCATAGTTTGCTCATCCTGTTATGAGTTTGCCTGTTCCCTCAATGCTAAGTACCAGTGTCTCTGGTCACTGTTTGTCAGCAGCCAACCATACTGGTACTATTTCAAGAGGTAGCAGCTTTAAAGGGCGAGAACCAGGAAAACCTCAAGGATAACACTTTCTTAAATTATCACATTTGAATCCCATTTACATCCCATCTCACCTATGTAAAGAGGCGAGTTCCTTTTGCTGGCGTAATCGTCAATGTAAGAAATTCCGAAAGGCTGAATGGGCACACCACCGATCCCGAGGAGAATCTGACCGATGAACAGGATGGACAAGACATTCTTGTTGTCTGTTTGAGTCTTTGCCACACACTGATCACTGCTGGGACTTTGGCTTAATAGTCCAGACTGACAAATATCCGTTGTGTTACTGTAGACGCCTAGAATAGAGGGTGGAAGATGAATATAGCGGCCTTGCCCTCCACACATCTGTACTAAGGACCATGTCTACCTGCCCATTTATAGACCAAAAGCCTCTGTTGACTGGTCACATCTGCTACTCTACGAGACTTATTATTGTTGCGTTCTTTCAGGGAACACAAGGTAAGACAGTTTACACTTGGTCAACTAAGACCACTAACTTCAAAATCTTCTTCTAGACCTAGATCTCTGGTACAAATAAATGGAAAACCCAACAAAAACAATCTACAGATGAAGGCATCAATACTGGACAGCTGTAGATGAGACCACATAATACCACCAGACATAATCTTGAACTTCTCCATTGCTCCACCATGGAAGCCAACATTTACCTTTTCATTAACCTAGACAACTAGGAAAGTGTATACATACCCTCCTTACTACCCTAGACCACCAATGATGCTGATATAAACCTTTTCTCTTCGCTAAACTCCCAGGGAAGCAGATATTCACCTGCATGCTACCCTAGACCACAAGAGAATCAAGCATTAATCCCTTTGCTACCTGGGACTGAGAAGATTTGAGGCTATCTGGGACTCTGATATTGACCTCTTTATTTCACTAGATCGCCAAGGAATCAGTCATTATCTCCTTTACTCTAATTCACACCTGGGATTAGACATTACCCCTCCAAAACTCTAAGCTCTAATAGATCATCAATAAGTAGGCATTATTCTCTTTGTTACCCATATACCCAGGACCTTGATATTAACCCTCACCTTTCACTAGACTACCTGGTAAGCAGGTAGAACACAAGGGAAGTAGGTATCAACCCCTTCACTACCCTAGACCACCAGTGAAGCAACGGTTACAACTTATTGACTCTTATATAGCCCTGCTTTTTGTATATTCAGCCAGTTATCCAAATTGTCTAGGCATGGCCTGGGAGGATATTTCTCCAATACCTTTACTTACTAGCGAAAGATTTGTCATATTCGTACTGTCCCATAATAAAATGAGGTAGACACATAATAAATCCAGCAAGGCAGACGATCAGAGCTCCACACCCGATGAACCGTGGCCGGTGTACTCGACTTCCAAAGTAGCTGACGAAGACAATAAGCACGGTGTTCCCAATCTGAAACCAGAAGTAGCAGAGAAGTTACAGGACCTAGACTAATTCCAGAAGTTTCACCCTCCACACCACACTCAAGGGTTAGGAACAATGTGTAGGTACAAAAATATACAAAAAAAAATCTACAATTAACCATGACAGTAGAGCTGGTGTCAGCTGGATGGAAGGACCACCAGCCTGAAAGGGGTTGTGCAAGATTGGGGGCTTTGGCATCCCCCTTTCTCCCCAAATGGCCGAACCTGTAAAGGGAAGACTACTTACCTGCTTCCCGGAAATGACTCCCTGCTACTTCTCCTCCAGGCCTGTGATGCTCTGCTGAGTCCCCAAACTGTAAACATCTGGTTTGACAGATGTTTTGGGCAGCGATTGGCTGCGCAATGTCAAACAAGATGTTCCAGTGAGAGAGACCAGCAGAGCATTGCAGGCCGGTAGGAGAAGGAGTGGGGAGCCAGCGCCGGAAAGCAGGTAAGTATTCTTTCCTTTACAGGTCTTGCCAAGTGTTAGGGTTTGCCCAAACCTCTCCAATTCTTGCATAATCCCTTTAAGGGACCCATGCCTGTATAAGCAAACATGCTTTGTGGTAGGGTACACTAGGGCTTGTTTATGTCGGGAGATCAGGCAGATGATTATCAGGAAGGAAGCATTCCTTCCCGACAATCGCCTGCTCTTCAGCATAGGAGACCACTGCTATTACATGCACTACCATCATTCGTGAGGCTGTGTCTGGTACTGTAGCCTAGTTCCATGCAAGTGAATGCAGTATCAAACTCAACTACATGAATGAGCATAGCATGGTGTTGGGTACTACTTCCTCAGACAATTCCAAAACCCTTCCAAGCATAGGCATTGATGTCATCTCTTTAAATCTATATAGGGTCTGGTATGGGGTCTGGATTTATTTAGGGTTTATTCTGGAGCATGGATTAGCTCAGAGGGCCTGGTCTGGGGTCTTTATTTAATATCTGTTCTGGGGGGCAGTGGCGTACTAAGGGGGAAGCGTGGGGGGGGTGGTCCGCCCCGGGTGCCAGCTCTCAGGGGGGTGGCAGAAGCAATGAGCGCTTCCATCAATACAGATAGAAGCGCTCATTGCTGGAGCACTGGGAGCTGCGGTCCTGTCATTGACCGCTCAGCTCCCAGCGCTCCTCCCCTCCTTCAGGACGGTGGAGCACAGAATGGTGAAGCAGGAAGACTTCTCCCCACTCCCCCATTCAGCCTGCAGACATACTGTACATCGTGCAGCCAGCCTGTGTGGGTGGAGCCTGCAGCCTGGAAATATGCACAAGCTCCGCCCACACCATGCTGCAGAGCGATCTGTGCCTGCAGGGAGGAGAGGTATGTGAGCGTCAGGAACGGGACAAGATGAGTATTTACTGTGTTTTTTGTTTTTTAATACAGAGGGGGCACAGAGGGCTTTATTACTATGGAGGGGGCACAGAGGACTTTATAAATATGGGGGGGACAGAGGGCATTACTAATGTGAAGGGGACACAATGGGCATTTCTACTATGGAGGGGGCATAGAGCCAGAGGGCATTACTACAATGAAGGGGGCACAGTGGGCATTATTACTGTGAGGGGGGCACAAGTGGGATTTCTACTATGGAGGGGGCACAGAGGGCATTACTAGCACAGTGGACATTACTACTATTAAGGGGGCACAATGGGCATTATTACTGTGAAGGGGGCACAGTGGGCATTATTACTATAAAAGGGGCACAATTGAGATTATTACTTGAAGGGGGCACAATGGGGATTATTACTGTGAAAGGGGCACAGAGAGGGCATAACTACTGTGAGGGGGCACAATGTGGGCTTAACTACTGTGAGGGGGCACACATCTGTACAAAACTACTGTAAAGGTTGCACAAAGGGGGTAATTCTACTGTGAGGGGGTACAATTTTTTTAAAGTATTGGGGGATGGGGGGTTCCAGAGAAAGGACCCGCCCCAGGTGCCAAACACCCTAGGCACGCCACTGTCTGGGGGTCTGTTTTAGTTTAGAGGGTCTGGTCAGGGCTCTGGATTTAATAAAGGTCTGTCCTGGGGTGTTTTAGTTTAGAGGGTTTGCTTTGGGGTCTAGATTTATTAAGGGTTTATTCTGCAGCAGGTTTTAGTTGAGAGGGTCTGGTTGGGGTATATTTAGGGCTTATACTGGGGTCTGTGTTAGATTAGAGAGTAAGGTCTCATGTCTGGACTGAATGAGGGTCTCCTCTGGGATCTGCTTTAGTTGAGATGGTCAGCTCTAGGTTCTGGATTTATTTAGGGTCTGGTCTGGGTTTACTTAAGGTCTGGTCTGTTTTAGCTTGGATGGTTTGTTTTGGGGTCTAGGGTTTATTTTGTGGCATGTTTACGTTTATAGAGTATGTGTGTGGTTTTCCACCCCTAGATTTTATTCCTGGGAGCATGAGGGTAAGCCAGTCAGCACAGCCTGAAGAGGAGAAAGGCACGCCAGTGCAGACCTGCAGTACAGACAGAGAGCATGAGTGAGCATGGCCATCCTTGGCTATGTATGCCCACATCTCTCCTTCTCAGCCTCCACATTAGAAGTAGTGGAAAAAGAGAATGTACCCTGGCAACAGGCAAAAGCCACCAAGGAGGACAGAGAGGGACTGGGAATCTACCGAAGGTTGGAAGTAGGCAGAAGGCAGTTAAGGGACAACTCCATAACCCACCACCACCAATTAAAATTTCTGGGTGCCCCCTGGAAGGGTAAAGTTACCTCATTAAAGGAAGCCAGAATCCCAGATGTCTGACTGGAGAGCCCAAAGCGCTTCTCAATAGTGGAAATTGAACTCTTGAGGTAGGCAGACAGAAGGAGCTGGGAGAGCTGCAGGAATCCATGACAAACCACAAAGATCTGAAATAACAAGGCAACATGTTACAAATGATATATTATATGTGACATAATATGGTCCCCTCCCCTGAGGAGCCTGATAGTTCACACAGCCACAGATGCAGGATTTATCATCTCCTCATTCACTGGGAGCTTCATCCTCCACTATGCAATTATCTACAACACTCTCCTATGTGGATACGTCATATGTTTACTCATCCTGAGATTCATGAATAGAATGCTACAGTAAAGACTGATTAGGGGGGTACTATCTCTTCTTGGGGAGAGCGCCTTAGTTGATGTGAGGAGACTTATAGGCCATACAAGCTCCTCTGGACTTCTGGGAAGAAAGGGATGCAAATTAGCTCTTAACAAGCTCTGCCTCTAATGCCAACAGATGTAAGGCAGCTATCCTATAAGTTAATGTTCGACCCTTTAAATAGGCCTTGAGACATGATTGCGATATTAAATAAGCCAGCGTCTCATCTGCAGACAGCTGTTTCGGGGTGATTGCCCCTCATTAATGGTGCTCTCTCCCCAAGGAGAAATAGTACCCCCAAAATCCTGACTTAGGACTCTCATCCAGTTAAGCCAATACTCTCTGCTCTGATGATGGTCAATCACCCAAAACAACTGTCTGCAGATTTCTGGAAGTGTATCATGGCATTAACCCCTTAGTGACCACTAATACAGCTTTCTACTGATGTTAACAAAGGCGGTTTTAGCTAAACAGCTGGCTTTAATCAATCATTACATGTACCCAAAATGGTGAATTAAAAACTATAACTTCTCCTGCAAAAAATAAGACCTCATACAAGTACATTGATGAAAAAACAAAAAAGTTATAGCTCTTGGAATGTGATTTAAAAAAAATGTGCGTGGACCTCATGAGAAGAGTTGCTGATGCTCATCAGGCTGGAAAAAAAAAATACTAAACCATTTATAAAGAATTTAGGCTCCATTAAAGATTGCAAACTTCTTGAAATTAGTTTCATGTCCAAGTCATTAAAAAATGTTTTATTTGTGCCTGAATTGATTCTACACAAATATACTAAATTGGCCTGGAAAGTGGTATATGACACGGAGGTCTCCTAGGGCTTTCATTGTCTTTCTCTTCTTTTTTTTATAGTTCCCAATTAGCATAGGAGTGTAAGAGGATTTTACTATTTTTCTTTAGAGCCCTACACCAGGCAGGGGCTCCTTAGGAACTAACATGCGACCGCCTTGTATCATTGAGGAATACAGAGGCTGCCATACACACGCTCCCCCACCCCCGATCCTCATCAGGGGGAGCCAAAACACACCTGGAAGCATGCACTTCCGGGTTTTTGCCCGATCAGATGCCGGGGTCATGAGCATGCACAATCTCTAAAGTCCCGTCCAGGACGGAAAGGGTTTAAACACAGCGTACCATTACATGTGTTATGCTGTTTCATATTTCCCTTAATCGGGGGCAGGTGGTGTTTAAACACACACGATGTTATGGGGGGGAAAAGAAAGTGGCTTGTTGGGACCAAGCATCTTAAAATTATGCCTTAGTGGGGGCAAAATGCCTGCCTGTATTTATACACTCACTCTCTTGTTAATGTCAGAAGAAAGAGTGGTTTGTTCTGAACAAACCTGGAAAAACTGTCCCTTTTTAACAGCAGCAGTACTGTCGTGGCCACATGGTGTGATTACCCTACTCTTTCCACATCCACAATGTACGGTTGCTGACAGTTAAAAAGGAAAAAATTTCCAGGTTAATTCAGAACAAACCACTCTTTGTTCTGACAATAAAACGTTGGAACCTCTATATAACTGAAGGTCTTTCTCAAATTATCCTATGTTGATGTTCATGAGTCCACAGGAGGACACTGAACTGAGTAGTATGGCTGGATTGCAAGAAGAAAGCCACTGCTCTCCAAAAAGAACATTGCAGCTCGTCTGCAGTTTATAAAGATCACCTTGACAAGCCAGAAGGATACTGGAGCAATGTTTTGTAGACAGATGAGACCAAGATAGAACTTTTTGGTGTTAATGAGAAACATTATGTTTGGAAAAAGGAAAACCGAGCATCCAGCATAAGAACCTAATCCCATATCTGAAACATAGTGGTGGTGGAACCATGGTTTGGGCCTGTTTTGCGACATATGGGTAAGGGCTGCTCACCATCATTTATGGAACAACAAATTCAGAATTTTACCATCAAATTCTCAAGGAAGACGTCAAGACATCTGTGCGTGTGCTAAATCTCTAAAGAACATGGGTCATGGAGCAAGACAACAACCCTGAGTGCACAAGTCCTTCTACCAAGGAAGGGTTAAAGAAGAAGAAAGGGAAAATTCTGGAATAGACAAGTCACCGTCCCGACCTTAATCCAATGAAAATGTTGTGCAAGGAGCTTTAGCAAAAAAAAAAAAAAAAGACCAACATAGCAGAGCTGAAGCTGTTCTGTACAGAGGAATGAACTAAAATTCCTCCAAGCCAACGTGCAGTACTAATCAACAGTAACCGGAAACAGGGTGGTCACAGCAGATACTGAAATCAGGGGTTCACACTTTTACCGCGACAGGCATGTGATATTGGAGCACTTTCCTCAATAAATAAATTACCCAGTTTCATATTTTTGGTTGTTTATCAACTTTTAGGACTTGTGTGAAATTCGGAGGTGATATACGTCAAATTTATACAGAAACAAAGAACATTTTGAAGGGTTCACAAACTTTCCAGCACCACTGTATACTATCACCCCAAAATGGCTGAATACTAAGTGCAGCTCTGGCGTATAATACAGGATGTAACTCAGGATCAGTACAGGATAAGTAATGTATGTACACAGTGACTGCACCAGCAGAATAGTGAGCGCAGCTCTGGAGTATAATACAGAAAGTAACTCAGGATCAGTAATGTAAGGTATGTAAACAGTGACTCCACCAGCAGAATAGTGAGTGCAGCTCTAGAGTATAATACAGGATGTAACTCAGGATCAGTACAGGATAAGTAATGTATAAACACAGTGATTGCACCAGTAGAATAGTGAGTGCAGCTCTGGAGTATAATACAGGATGTAACTCAGGATCAGTACAGGATAAGTAATGTATGTACACAGTGACTGCACCAGCAGAATAGTGAGTGCAGCTCTGGAGTATAATACAGGATGTAACTCAGGATTAGTGCAGGATAAGTAATGTATAAACACAGTGACTGCACCAGCAGAATAGTGAGTGCAGCTCTGGAGTATAATACAGGATGTAACTCAGGATCAGTACAGGATAAGCAATGTATGTACACAGTGACTGCACCAGCAGAATACAGGGAGTGCAGAATTATTAGGCAAGTTGTATTTTTGAGGATTAATTTTATTATTGAACAACAACCATGTTCTCAATGAACCCAAAAAAACTCATTAATATCAAAGCTGAATATTTTTGGAAGTAGTTTTTAGTTTGTTTTCAGTTTTAGCTATTTTAGGGGGATATCTGTGTGTGCAGGTGACTATTACTGTGCATAATTATTAGGCAACTTAACAAAAAACAAATATATACCCATTTCAATTATTTATTTTTACCAGTGAAACCAATATAACATCTCAACATTCACAAATATACATTTCTGACATTCAAAAACAAAACAAAAACAAATCAGTGACCAATATAGCCACCTTTCTTTGCAAGGACACTCGAAAGCCTGCCATCCATGGATTCTGTCCGTGTTTTGATCTGTTCACCATCAACATTGCATGCAGCAGCAACCACAGCCTCCCAGACACTGTTCAGAGAGGTGTACTGTTTTCCCTCCTTGTAAATCTCACATTTGATGATGGACCACAGGTTCTCAATGGGGTTCAGATCAGGTGAACAAGGAGGCCTTGTCATTAGATTTTCTTCTTTTATACCCTTTCTTGCCAGCCACGCTGTGGAGTACTTGGACGCGTGTGATGGAGCATTGTCCTGCATGAAAATCATGTTTTTCTTGAAGGATGCAGACTTCTTTTTGTACCACTGCTTGAAGAAGGTGTCTTCCAGAAACTGGCAGTAGGACTGGGAGTTGAGCTTGACTCCATCCTCAACCCGAAAAGGCCCCACAAGCTCATCTTTGATGATACCAGCCCAAACCAGTACTCCACCTCCACCTTGCTGGCGTCTGAGTCGGACTGGAGCTCTCTGCCCTTTACCAATCCAGCCACGGGCCCATCCATCTGGCCCATCAAGACTCACTCTCATTTCATCAGTCCATAAAACCTTAGAAAAATCAGTCTTGAGATATTTCTTGGCCCAGTCTTGACGTTTCAGCTTGTGTGTCTTGATCAGTGGTGGTCATCTTTCAGCCTTTCTTACCTTGGCCATGTCTCTGAGTATTGCACACCTTGTGCTTTTGGGCACTCCAGTGATGTTGCAGCTCTGAAATATGGCCAAACTGGTGGCAAGTGGCATCTTGGCAGCTGCACGCTTGACTTTTCTCAGTTCATGGGCAGTTATTTTGCGCCTTGGTTTTTCCACACGCTTCTTGCGACCCTGTTGACTATTTTGAATGAAACGCTTGATTGTTCGATGATCACGCTTCAGAAGCTTTGCAATTTTAAGAGTGCTGCATCCCTCTGCAAGATATTTCACTATTTTTGACTTTTCTGAGCCTGTCAAGTCCTTCTTTTGACCCATTTTGCCAAAGGAAAGGAAGTTGCCTAATAATTATGCACACCTAATATAGGGTGTTGATGTCATTAGACCACACCCCTTCTCATTACAGAGATGCACATCACCTAATATGCTTAATTGGTAGTAGGCTTTCGAGCCTATACAGCTTGGAGTAAGACAACATGCATAAAGAGGATGATGTGGTCAAAATACTCATTTGCCTAATAATTTTGCACGCAGTGTAGTGAGTGCAGCTCTGGTGTATAATACAGGATATAACTCAGGATCAGTAATGTAAGGTATGTAAACAGTGACTCCACCAGCAGAATAGTGAGTGCAGCTCTGGAATATAATACAGGATGTAACTCAGGATCAGTGGTGAGTCACACCACACAAAAACAAAAAAGTTTTAGATTTTAGAAAAACTGACTTTTCTAAAATTAGATTAGTGGTATACGAGTCCCTATCAGATTGGAACAGTTTCATTGGAGTCCAGGAGAAATGGGACTACTTAAAAGAGGCACTATTGAAGGCAACAGAAAATTGCATTAGGCTTGTCAGTAAAAGATAAAAAAAAGGAAAAGACCACTGTGGTACTCAGCAGAAGTGGCCAAAATCATTAAAAACAAAAAGATAGCATTTAGGAATTATAAAAAAAAAACAACAAAAAAAACGAAGATGACAGGCTAATTTACAAGATTAGGCAGAGAGAGGCCAAACAAGTTATAAGAGCTTCTAAAGCACAGGCAAAAGAGAAATTAGCTCAGTCAGGGAAAAAAGGTGATAAGGCATTCTTCAGATACATAAATGAAAAAAGGAAACTAAAACAAGGAATTACAAAATTAAAAACAGAAGGAAGGCATATGGAAGAACATAAACTAGCTGACTGCCTCAATGAATACTTCTGTTCAGTCTTTACGAAGGAAAATGACCTCAGTTAGGAAGGAAGACTAATGAATCTTTTGATGCATGTGTCTTTACAGAGGAAGAGGTTCTAAGTCAGCTGTCTAAAATCAATACAAATAAGTCACAGGGGCCTGATGGGATACACCCAAAGTTATTAAAAGAGCTCAGCGGTGAACTAGCAAAACCAGTAACAGATTTATTTAACCAATCACTGGCAACAGGAGTCGTCCCAGAAGATTGGAAATTAGCAAATGTTGTGCCGATTCACAAGAAAGGTAGTAGGGAGGAATCGGGCAACCATAGGCCAGTAAGCCTGACATCAATAGTGGGGAAATTAATGGAAACCATACTCAAGGAGAGGATTGTGGAACATCTAAAATCCCATGGATTGAAAGATGAAAAACAGCATGGGTTTACTTCTGGGAGATCATGTCAAACTAATCTTATTGATTTTTTTGATTGGGTGACTAAAATAATAGATGGAGGAGGTGCAGTAGACATCGCTTATCTAGACTTTAGTAAGGCTTTCGATACTGTCCCACACAGAAGGCTTATCAATAAATTGCAGTCTTTGGGCTTGGACTCCCATATTGTTGAATGTATTAGGCAGTGGCTGAGGGACAGACAACAGAGGGTTGTAGTCAATGGAGTATATTCAGACCATGGTCTTGTTACCAGTGGGGTACCTCAGGGATCTGTTCTGGGACCCATATTGTTTAATATCTTTATCAGCGAAATTGCAGAAGGCCTCGATGGAAAGGTGTGTCTTTTTGCTGATGACACAAAGATTTGTAACAGGGTTGATGTTCCTGGAGGGATACACCAAATGGAAAAGGATTTAGGAAAACTAGAGGAATGGTCAAAAATCTGGCAACTAAAATTTAATGTTGACAAGTGCAAGATAATGCACCTGGGGCGTAAAAACCCAAGAGCAGAATATACAATCAGTGACACAGTCCTAACCTCAGTATCTGAGGAAAGGGATTTAGGGGTCATTATTTCAGAAGACTTAAAGGTAGGCAGACAATGTCATAGAGCAGCAGGAAATGCTAGCAGAATGCTTGGGTGTATAGGGAGAGGCATTACTAGTAGACAGAGGGAGGTGCTCATGCCGCTCTACAGAGCACTAGTGAGACCTCATCTGGAGTATTGTGCTCAGTACTGGAGGCCATATCTCCAGAAGGATATAGATACTTGAGAGAGTTCAAAGAAGAGCTACTAAACTGGTACATGGATTGCAGGATAAAACTTACCAGGAAAGATTAAAGGACCTTAATATGTATAGCTTGGAAGAAAGAAGAGACAGAGGGGATATGATAGAAACTGCTAAATACATAAAGGGAATCAACAAGGTAAAAGAGGAGAGAATATTTAAAAGAAGAAAAACTGCTACAAGAGGACATAGTTTTAAATTAGAGGGGCAAAGGTTTAAAAGTAATATCAGGAAGTATTACTTTACTGAGAGAGTAGTGGATGCATGGAATAGCCTTCCTGCAGAAGTGGTAGCTGCAAATACAATGAAGGAGTTTAAGCATGCATGGGATAGGCATAAGGCCATCCTTCATATAAGATAGGGCCAGGGGCTATCCATAGTATTCAGTATATTGGGCAGACTAGATAAGCCAAATGGTTCTTATCTGCCGACAAATTCTATGTTTCTAGTACAGGATAAGTAATGTATGTACACAGTGACTCCACCAGCAAAATAGTGAGTGCAGCTCCGGAGTATAATACAGGATGTAACTCAGGATCAGTAATGTAAGGTATGTAAACAGTGACTCCACCAGCTGAATAGTGAGTGCAGCTCTGGAGTATAATACAGGATACATAGTGACTCAGCTTTTTGTATAGAGAGATTCTAGATGTAATCCAGGATTCTGCAGTAACTGTTGTGGAATGATTCTCTGCTTTCATACTTGATGACAGGTGATGAATGGATTGACTGAGCTCCGGTAAGAATTTGAACGATGCACCTCAGGAGCTGTAAGTCTGCAGCCGTGTGCTTCAAGAGATTACACAGGTCTCAGTGTTATGTTAAGCCCCATGTTATACAAGAAAGGTACTTGAGAAGGTCAATACGCAGCACTTGAGAACTACAGGCAGGACATCGCGTGTGGATTCTGCTACAGGAACTGGCAGAACAAGACTCCCGCTCTCCTGCATTCTCAGAATATCCTTTCACCTGATTTGATGTAGCAACTTATATAACAGATCATATTTAGATTTACCAGATGTGAACATTATAATTTTTGGTTTAAAGTGGTGTAAGAGATCACGCTCTTTAACTGGGCCGGCGATGACAGACTTCTCATCAAACAGTGCTTTCTTTGTCACACATCACATCACATAACACGTCCAAGTTTGGCATCACTTGGCACCATCAACACAAAACAAGAAATCCTTGCCCGGCTAGGCACTCACTATACAGAGGCCTCCCTAACTCACCTCTAAGTCACTGTTCACACCCGGCTTCCTCCAGTCATATGGTCCAGCAACCTCCTCCTGACCACACAAGCATCTCAGGCTTCCTTCTCTCTAGAGTCGATTCCTCTCCACCAGACTCTCACACACTGAGCGTTGCTTTATCCCTCAGTGATTCATCCCAGCTGGCCTCACCTCAGGCCAGATGAACACCTGTAGTGGACCAGGGGTGTAGACCAAGAGACTCCTACTACCAACCGGTCCAAAGAAATCCAGCCCATAGAACTTAAACAATCCATCTCCAGCAAGCTATGCCTTACTGAAGCAAAAGCATCTCTGGATTTCAGTTTCCTCCCCCCGACTAAACTGGAAAACTGGGTGAGATATACCCCCCTCCACACCTCTACCGTGCACCTCACCACAGGGGTTGTCCCATGAAAAATATTCTACAGTATTAAAACCAGCGCTTGGATCTGAATACTTGTCTAATTGCAGGGAATTAAACGTTTAGTGCAGCCACTGAGTTATTGAATAAAATCTGTCTGTATAGCGACACCTGCTGTTTTTTTTGTGTTTTCTTATTTCTCTGTCCACCTTGCTTAGGTGGTCGCATGTACTCAGTTCCTACCTTCAACTGTCACCTGAGCTGCAGTATAAAAGTCACACCCCATGGAAAAGGACACGCTCCCTGAGCTGCCTGCTTGAAATAAATCTATCAGAGCAACTGAAGCAATGAGTGGGGAGATCTCTGGAGCCGTGATATTTATTTTCTTCATTAATTACTGGATAATCCATTTAATCATCTCTAGGAGTAGGTTAATCTGCAGTCCTAACACCAAAGACAGCATCTATCTATCTATCTATCATCTATCCTTTATCTATCTATTCATCTATTATCTATCTATCTCCTTCTATTATAGCTTGCTTCATTTTCAAAGTGCTGCTTTTATAAGTGCATTGGAGATATCCAGGAGATACTCAGGAGGTAATCTGGAGGTGGATACAATCTAAAAAAGTAAGATTTGTTTAAAATCTTCCCCCTCTTTACAATGGCAGACCTGGTTCTGTGCAGGAATTTTTGTGCTTTGATTTCAGGTTCCACTCTTCGGAGGTTTGGATGCTGTCTGATCTGTAGACAGCTCTCCATAATGCAGCAGGAAAGCATTTTTGAAATCTGAGATTTGTAAATTAACCGGTAAACAAACTCAGGCTGAGAACGTTGCGATACCACTGCCACAGAGGCCCCCTAGAAATGGAATATGGGTTACTGCAGGTTCTGGTAGACTGAGAGTTGTTGATAGAAGACATGTCCCACAGTCTATGGCTCTCCATTATTCATTTGCAGCACTTTCAGAGCGCAAGAGCAACATGGAGGATGGCTCAAGCACAGTGGGTGAGAAACAATCATCTCCCATTCCTAAAGTATGCAAGACTGCAGCCAAAGACAAAAAGGAGAAGGTGAGGACTGATAGTAAGCAGCTGTTGGTGGGCGATTCTATCATAAGAGGTGTGAAGTTTCAGGAAAATGGTGGATGGTGCTACCGCTAGCAGGGATAGACGACCTTAATATTGTTAGGCAAGCAAAGCAGGAAAGGGAGGTGAATATCATTGTCCATCTTGGGACAAATGATCTGGCTTGCAATGAGGTTTCATAGGTGAAGAAAGCTTTTCACACACGTGGAAATGATATACGGGAGGTTGCATCAACTGTTTCACTCTCTGCAGTTTTGCCTGTGCATAACCTTCAGCATGACAGGAAGATGTTCATTAAGGAATTCAATGTATGGCTTGGTGAATGGTGTCTGAACCAAGGGTTTGGATTTGTGTCTCATGTTTGCTCTCGTTGGAATGGAAAAGAACTGTACAAGAAAGATGGTTTGCATCTTTCTCTCAAGGGAACGAATGTCCTCAGTGAAAAGTTCAAAGTATTTGCTAAGGAGCATTTAAACTAGAAAAGGGGGGCAAAAGGGTGATAATCCAGCACTCCGACTGCCCCCCCCTGGAACAATGCCAGTAGCACAGAGGTTAAGAAATAACAAGCTCAGAGTCTTGTCTACAAATGCTCGTAGTTTAGGGAATAAGATCAATGAACTTGATCTGAGAATATAGATTTAGTGGCTGTTACTGAGACATGGTTCAATGGGAGTAATGACTAGGCTATAACAATACCAGGGTTCTCTCTATATAGGAAAGACAGAGAAGGCAAGAAGGGGGAGGGGTGGCCCTGTATGTGAAAGATAGCATAAAATCTAATTTGATACAAGTTAGCGAGACCAATTTAGAGTCTGTTTGGGTCAGCTTGCAGCTTGATAATCATAAGGTAACTCGTGTAGGTGTGATATATAGACCACCTAGCCAAGTCAAAGAATTAGATGATTTACTAGTTGAGGAAATAGCTAAAATGACATTGAAAGGGGAAGTTATCATTATGGGAGACTTTAATCTTCCAGATGTAAACTGGAAAACCAAAATAGCTAGTTCTGCCAGGAGTACAGATATTCTAAATTCCCTACTGGGATTATCTCCACAGCAAGTAGTTGAGGAGCCAACCCGGAAGGAGGCCATTTTAGATTTAGTATTCACAAATGGGAATTTGGTATCTGATATTACTGTACGGGAAAGCTTGGGATCTAGTGATCACCAGTCAGTGTGGTTTACTATAAGTACAGTGACTGAGTCACACCACACAAAAACAAAAGTTTTAGATTTTAGAAAAACTGACTTTTCTAAAATTAGATTATTGGTATACGAGTCCCTTTCAGACTGGAACAGTTTCATTGGAGTCCAGGAGAAATGGGACTTCTTACAAGTGGCACTATTGAAGGCAACAGGTAATTGCATTAGGCTTGTCGGTAAAAGCAAAAAAAGGAAGAGACCACTGTGGTACTCAGCAGAAGTGGCCAAAATCATTAAAAACAAAAAGATAGCATTTAGTAATCATAAAAATAAATAAAAAACGAGGATGACAGGCAAATTTATAAGATTAGGCAGAGAGAGGCCAAACAAGTTATAAGAGCTTCTAAAGCGCAGGCAGAAGAGAAATTAGCTCAGTCAGGGGAAAAAAGCGATAAGGCATTCTTCAGATACATAAATGAAAAAAAGGAAACTAAAACAAGGAATTACCAAATTAAAAACAAAAGAAGGAAGGTATATGGAAGAAGATAAAGAACTAGCTGACTGCCTCAATGAATACTTCTGTTCAGTTTTTACAAAGGAAAATGAAGGAAAAGGACCTCAGTTAGGAAGGAAGACTAAGGAATCTTTTGATGCATGTGTCTTTACAGAGGAAGAGGTTCTAAGTCAGCTGTCTAAAATTAATACAAATAAGTCACAGGGGCCTGATGGGATACACCCAAAAGCTATTAAAAGAGCTCAGCGGCGAACTAGCAAAACCATTAACAGATTTTTTTAACCAATCACTGGCAACAGGAGTCGTCCCAGAAGATTGGAAATTAGCAAATGTTGTGCCCATTCACAAGAAAGGTAGTAGGGAGGAATCGGGCAACTATAGGCCAGTAAGCCTGACATCAATAGTGGGGAAATTAATGGAAACCATATTTAAGGAGAGGATTGTGGAACATCTAAAATCCCATGGATTGAAAGATGAAAAACAGCATGGGTTTACTTCTGGGAGATCATGTCAAACTAATCTTATTGATTTTTTTGATTGGGTGACTAAAATAATAGATGGCGCTTATCTAGACTTTAGTAAGGCTTTTGATACTGTCCCACATAGAAGGCTTATCAATAAATTGCAGTCCTTGTGCGTGGACTCCCATATTGTTGAATGTATTAGGCAGTGGCTGAGGGACAGACAACAGAGGGTTGTAGTCAATGGAGTATAGTCAGACCATGGTCTTGTTACCAGTGGGGTACCTCAGGGATCTGTTTTGGGACCCATATTGTTTAATAACTTTATCAGCGAAATTGCAGAAGGCCTCGATGGAAAGGTGTGTCTTTTTGCTGATGACACAAAGATTTGTAACAGGGTTGATGTTCCTGGAGGGATACACCAAATGGAAAAGGATTTAGGAAAACTAGAGGAATGGTCAAAAATCTGGCAACTAAAATTTAATGTTGATAAGTGCAAGATAATGCACCTGGGGCGTAAAAACCCAAGAGCAGAATATACAATCAGTGATACAGTCCTAACCTCAGTATCTGAGGAAAGGGATTTAGGGATCATTATTTCAGAAGACTTAAAAAGGTAGGCAGACAATGTCATAGAGCAGCAGGAAATGCTAGCAGAATGCTTGGGTGTATAGGGAGAGGAATTACCAGTAGAAAGAGGGAGGCGCTCATGCCGTTCCACAGAGACTAGTGAGACCTCATTTGGAGTATTGTGCTCAGTACTGGAGACCATATCTCCAGAAGGATACTGATACTTTGGAGAGAGTTCAGAGAAGAGCTACTAAACTGGTACATGGATTGCAGGATAAAAATTACCAGGAAAGATTAAAGGACCTTAACATGTATAGCTTGGAAGAAAGACGAGACAGACGGGATATGATAGAAACTGCTAAATACATAAAGGGAATCAACAAGGAAATAGAGGAGAGAATATTTAAAAGAAGAAAAACTGCTACAAGAGGACATAGTTTTAAATTAGATGGGCAAAGGTTTAAACGTAATATCAGGAAGTATTACTTTACTGAGAGAGTAGTGGATGCATGGAATAGCCTTCCTGCAGAAGTGGTAGCTGCAAATACAGTGAAGGGGTTTAAGCATGCATGGGATAGGCATAAGGCCATCCTTCATATAAGATAGGGCCATTCATAGTATTCAGTATATTGGGCGGACTAGATGGGCTAAATGGTTCTTATCTGCCGGCACATTCTATGTTTCTAATCTATCTACCTATATATCTATCTGACCGTCCGTCTCATATATATATATATATATATATTGTGGGGTTAGCTCTTCACCGGGGGTCATTCTCACAGATACACCTTTAGGACACCAGGTTTCAGGTCAAGACAGTGTATTTATTGTTCAACACCAGCAACAATAAAATGACAAAATAATAAACACTCGCCCGTCCAGGCTCTAACTAAACATAAAAAGTTTCCTGACTCACCTAGGTCCCAGTTCACACCCTGTGAACTCATGCGGCTTTTGTCAGCCAATGTCCCACAGCCTCCTGGCTGTACAGAGCACAGTACGCCCACTGTCTCCAGTTCAGTATTTCTTGTGGGGGATTGGGGCTCAGTAGTCCGCCTGACTATGGCCCTGCGACCCTCCCAGGCGTCTCTGCGTCCCCCAACTCCAGGCTATCTCCCAGCCTCGTGGTCCCTCAGCCTTGCCCAGCTGAGACCACACAGACAGAGCCTCCAGGCCTCTGTCCACAGGTAACACACTACCCCCTTTCTGACACTCTGGGAGGTGCCTTATGCCAGGCTGATTACCTCCAGCTTCTCTCACCTGTGGTGGAATAGGGGTGTGGACCGCACTATCCACCCCTTCCTTGCCTCTAACCTGCGTGAGACCTGTCACTGTCTCACATATCCCCCCCCCCCCTTTGTTCAAGCCCGTGAGGGTGAACACCTGCATAACCACGGGAGGCTGGTGAGAGGGTATCGACCTGGCCTGGACGTGGGGAACAGCCACCCACCCTGCTCTTTGGCTGCTCCCAATAAGAACCGGCCCAGATTGGCTTTACAGCCACAATAAGTAACCCAGTGTCAGCGAGCACTAGCTGCCGCTGACACAGAAAATTACCGGTTCTTATTTCACCGAGGCCAGGAACCTCGGTGACACGTACCTTCCCTTTCTTCTGCCAGACCCACGCCAGCAGAGCTTGGTTTATCACCAAAACCAACATCTTGCCTAACCGAAACTGCCTAAAGGCCTCATGTGCCCATCTCATGGCCAGATACTCTTTTCTTACTCTTTCCAGAGTGATGATAATGCGCTGTCGTATATTTTGATCTCTCTCTTTTTTTAGATCCCCTGGCTCCTGTACATGCGCCTCACGTCCTTTCTTGGACTGATGCAGCTCCTGCCTGAACTGTTCCGAGTCATGGTCATATCCCGACACTTTCTCCTTTGCTTTGCAGGGCTCCTTCAGCAGAGCATGCTTGCCCCTACTCGCTTCTTTTACGTGCATCTGGGTCACTTCTTCCTTCTTTCCAACAGTAGTTACCCCAGCTACTATGGCAGTTTTAGAGACCTCTGCTTCTTTAGCGGCTTTTTCCACTTTGGCCGCGGCTTCCTTTGGCTTAACTTTGGTCTCTGCAGCACCTGGGGACTTCACGTCAACCAACACATCGGTCTTAACTTTTTCAGTCTTTGTCTTCTTGAAGTCTCCAGTCTCTTTGACCGCCTTCTCATCCTTCTCGGACATGGCACCATACACTTGCCCTGTTAACCCCTCCCCCTCTTTCTCATCGAGGCAGGAGGCACCAGGGTCTTCAGCAGACTCCTCGTCTTCTGTCAATTTCTCCAGAGCCTCACCCAGGACACTGTTCTTCTTTTGTGGAGGAGTCAGGAGATACAGCCCATCGTAATAGCCCGGATCTGAAAACTGATCATTCACCTCCTCGTACTTCCCCAGCAGCCTGCTGGCTATTTGGAAGGCCTTGTATGCAGAGGTGACGTCCTCCAGGCCTAGGCTACACGCTACCATGGGTCTGTGGTCTTCGGCATCCACATTAGCCCCATCAACTGGTTTAGCAGAAGCATCTTCCATCTTCTCTGCCACAGCCAGCACCACAGTGCCACCCTCTCCAGTCCCATTTTTAACAGGCTCTGGCTTCTTGACGTCTTCCAGAGAACTCTCCTCTTCGGGTTTCTCACCTTCCACCTGCCGCTCGAGAGCACACTTAGATTTCTCCAACTCATCTTTTAAGCTCATGAGATTTTCCATCTCTGCTCTGAGTTGCTTGTTCAGCCTCTCCAATTCAGCATGCTCCTCAAGCGCTTCTTCCAGGGCTTTAGCCAAGGAGAGGGCCTTGGTCTCCTTTTCCCAAGCATCAGTCTCTGTTTGGTCACGTTTTTCACCATATCGAGCCGAGATGTATTTCTCTTCAGCTAGGAGCCAGTCACACTTTTGCTGCTTCCCCAGGCGCCGAACCACCAACTCCATGTTTTTCAGCAGTTTCTTTTCAGCTTTTTGCACAAGCTTGTGGGAAGTGCCCCGCTTTTGGGCCTCTGGTTCCAGCTGCTCCTTGCTCGGCTCTGCTGCAGCAGATGTAGGAGTATCACCATTCTCTTTCTGGCTCTCCTTCTTTGCCCTTTCTGAAACTTTCTTCAGTTGCTCTGTGAAGACAGCTAGTCCCGTCTCTAACGTTTCTAGGGAGCGTGAGGAGAGTGAGTGAGTGAGTGAGTGAGATCATCCTCCTGTTTGCAGCTGTACTGTCGTGTCAGGTCACCTACAACTGTCTGGATATGGGCTTCAGACCCTAGGCTGATGTCACCCGATTTAATTCTCGTCTCAGATATAACTGTCTGGTTGCTACTAGTAACCGCCTTTGTTTCACAGGACCTTGACATGGTAGCTTCACTCTCTGGGTTGCTATCGGTCACAGCACATACGTCACCTATACCGCTCGTGTCATTATTAATTCTGACCTCTAGGGGCACCGACGAGTTAATCCCCACCTGGGACACTTCCTTAGTAACCAACCAACATTGTGGAGACTGCATTTCTACCTCTGGTCCGTGTGGTACACCCTCTAACCCGATCATATTTTCCTGCACATTCAAACACTGAGGTGGAGCTGGGCTTTGCTCCACACTACTTATATGCATGTCTTCAGACCTTTTGATTACGTCATATCGCGCTTCATGAAACATAGCAGATGCAGAAAATAAAGTTTCATCATCATTTACATTTTTACCACCAGGGGGCGCTTCTCCCCTGACCACAACCTGCAACGGAAAAGTTATATCACTGTCACCACATATTTCATATGACATCATATTTTCCTTATGCATTTATGCACTTTTGTCACCATCACTTTGCACTTGACCAGCACCATTGTTTCCAATGGTCAATATTCTTTCCCCATGCAGGTCAAAGTGCAGCTCCCTTAGATCCTCACTTAAAAGGGACAGGTACAGGTTCTGCAGGAGTTTCGTCACTATCTGCAGAAGTGTCTACCTTACCCCACAGCAACAAACCGACATCACGGCCCAACACTCCCTCATGGATGAGCGTATCTGTAACATCAAATTCATCAGTCCCTGTTCTCATTGGAGTCTCACGCTCAGTGAAAATCAGCGGATAGTCCTTATCCGCACGACTGTCCAGCACCTTTAATATTTTACCAGTCTCCGGTTTCAATATTGTGCTGCCTCTCACCCGGGCTAGCATGGGATCCCGGATCCTTGTCATCCCAAAACTAGCTTTGGTCATGGGCAACTGAGGTAACACAGAAACCTTCTCCCCTGTAGATTTCTGCGAGGGAGCGATCACAGCAGGCTTATCCGCCTGTCCAGACACTGCTTTTTTCACATTGTCACATATTTTTGTAGCAGTTTCTCGACTGGGTGTCTTACCCCATACCGGCCCAGCAGGTAGCAACTGCCGCCAACTCACTGTAATGGGGTCTGCCACACAATCAACAAAAACGTTCTCACCCCCTGATGCCACGGGTTTGGCAGTCTTGGGAGCCGAGGACATTCCAGGGACATCTCTACCGAGACCATCATCCTTCTTCCAGACTTTGGAAGACTGCCCCTGGTTCCTGGTAACACGATCACCTACAGACTCCGTGATGCAACCGTTGCTACTGGAAACGCCCTGGCCTTGAATCCAGACTTTTCCTGGACGGTCATTCCAGCCGCACCCTTTAGAATCTTGTGCACAGTCGCAGAGAAGATATGCACTCCTGGGAACCGCACCGCTCTCCACCTCTTTGTCTTCCTGACGGTTGCCCTTGGCAACGGCATATCTTTGCTTTTTATCAGGAACTCCGCTCCACAACTGCCCAAACAATGGAAAGTCCTTGCCCAGTACAAATTCCACTTCCAGTGTCTCACATTTTAACAGCTCCCATTGCACAGAGCCATAGTCCGTCACAAAGGTCAGTGACACCGTCGTTTTTGTCTCTGGCCCCCTTGTTACAAAGTCCAGAATTTCAGGCAGGACCCGAGACACTTGCTGGCGGGAGTCTAGAATGACCCCCAGCGGGATTCCGCCGATCACCAACTCGCAGGGTTTCTCCCACGGGCTATACCATTTTGCAGCCATTTCCACTGCTCAGTCTCTTGTACTGGGCTTCTGGCCCTTTAAATCCTGCACGGTTTGCACCACAGAAAAAAAAATGTCCAGTTTAACACCAGCAGTCCCTGCTCCTGCAAACTAGCAGGCTTCCAGCACTTTTACTTATCTGCAGGGACACCTGCCCGCATCCTCCACCAATTGTGGGGGGTTAGCTCTTCACCGGGGGTCATTCTCACAGATACACCTTTAGGACACCAGGTTTCAGGTCCAAACAGTGCATTTATTGTTCAACACCAGCAACAATAAAATGACAAAATAATAAACACTCGCCCGTCCAGGCTCTAACTAAACATAACGTTTCCTGACTCACCTAGGTCCCAGTTCACACCCTGTGAACTCATGCGGCTTTGTCAGCCAATGTCCCACAGCCTCCTGGCTGTACAGAGCACAGTACGCCCACTGTCTCCAGTTCAGTATTTCTTGTGGGGGATTGGGGCTCAGTAGTCTGCCTGACTATGGCCCTGCGACCCTCCCAGGCGTCGCTGCGTCCCCCAACTCCAGGCTATCTCCCAGCCTTGTGGTCCCTCAGCCTTGCCCAGCTGAGACCACACAGACAGAGCCTCCAGGCCTCTGTCCACAGGTAACACACTACCCCCTTTCTGACACCCTGGGAGGTGCCTTATGCCAGGCTGATTACCTCCAGCTGGTCTCACCTGTGGTGGAACAGGGGCATAGACCGCACTATCCACCCCTTCCTTGCCTCTAACCTGCGTGAGACCTGTCACTGTCTCACAATATATATATATATATAGCTTTCTATCTATTATTTAGTTCTTTTACCTTGATATTGTTGAATGGATTCCTGCAGCCTTTGTTGTTTTTTGCATCATTTTCACAACAGATCTTCTGACTTGTGTCCGTCATTTTCCTGGTTACACGTTACTCCCCTGCAGAAAGATAATTAATGACTTTTCAGTGTAAAAAAAAAAGGAGGAAGGTATTTGACAACATATAAAAGGTTACAAAATTGTCCAGAAAAGTCAACAATTGTACACCATGGACGATCAAAGACTCTGTCCCTCAAGACCAATATTTTCCTGATTTAACTTGTATATTTAGCATATCATCGGGTGAGTTATTTTTGGATATGAAAGCTGGAACGTAGGAGAACATGTCAGAAAAAGACTGAGAAGATTGTCAATGGAGAGGCTCACGTGAAGGTTCTCCTTCCAGACTGGGGGCTTCATCTTCATCTGGACATGTTAGGAGAAGCCTCAGCTCATAGATAAGGACAATTATGTTTGTAAAATTCGGAAGGAAAAAATAAATAAATGGTTTTCCAAAAAAACATGGTCAATTCTAGAGTCTTGAAGAGCATTGAGACCCCAGCAGAAGACAGGATGTTATGTAAAAACATTATCCACATGAGAGCCAGGAGAGGAAACTAACTACAGTATACAAGAATCAACAAAGAGAGCTGGTACCACAAAATACCCAAATATCAAAGTTTATTAATAAAACATAAAAGACATATATAACATACATACACATGTACAAACATGTGGAAACAAATAAAGTGCCTGTGCCGGCAGCTCATAAAATCCCATAAAATCACATGTAGCATACAGATGGATTTCCTAGAACTCAGCAGCATATATATAAGGAATGAAAGTATCTATCATGAGTAGGGATGAACGAACCCGAACTGTATAGTTCGGGTTCGTACCGAATTTTGGGGTGTCCGTGACACAGACCCGAACATTTTTCATAAAAGTCCGGGTTCGAGTTCGGTGTTCGGCGCTTTCTTGGCGCTTTTTGAAAGGCTGCATAGCAGCCAATCAACAAGCGTCATACTACTTGGCCCAAGAGGCCATCACAGCCTTGCCTACTATTGGCATGGCTGTGATTGGCCAGTGCAGCATGTGACCCAGCCTCTATATAAGCTTGGGTCACGTAGCGCCGCACGTCACTCTGCTGATACAAGTATAGGGAGAGGTTGCAGCTGCGACGTTAGGGCGAGATTAGGCAGATTAACTCCTTCCAAAGACTTCATTCTGTGATCGATCTACAGCTGTGGATCATTGAACTGCTGATATTCAATTGCTCAGTGTTTTTAGGCTGCCCAGAGCGTTTTTCAGTCACTTTTTTCTGGGGTGATCGGCGGCCATTTTGTGGCTTGTGGTGCGCCAGCACAAGCTGCCACCAAGTACATTTAACCATCAATAGTGTGGTTATTTTTTGGCCATATACTACATCAGGGGCAAGTTGAGCCTGTCACCCAGCGCCTAAAAAATAGGCCTGACATTTATATTCATCCAAATCTGTACTGTTTTAGCTGGTCAAGTTATATTTAGTGACCGTCAAAGCACAGTTTTTGTTCTGGGTTGAAAAACAATTCCCAAATTTGCAATTCTCAAAATTAGTGGTTTCTGCTGTATCAGGCCTACTTTAAAAGGGTAGATTAGATTCAAGGTGCTGATAGGGTCATTCTGAAAAACTTAACACACACGCTACAGTGCAGATCCAAGTCTAATTCTGTCCGTAAACGTATACCTGTCACCCAGCGCCTAAATAATAGGCCTCAAATTTGTATTCAGCTAAATCTGTCATTACTGCTGTGCCTGTATTAGTGTAATACGGTACCTAAATAGATAGCCAGACAGTGTTAGGTGTCTGTAAAAAAAGGCCTGAATTTTAATTCAATACATTGGCCCGAATAATATTTTTCTTATTGTGGTGAACGGTAACAATGAGGAAAACATCTAGTAAGGGACGCGGACGTGGACATGGTCGTGGTGGTGTTAGTGGACCCTCTGGCGCTGGGAGAGGACGTGGCCGTTCTGCCACAGCCACACGTCCTAGTGAACTAACTACCTCAGGTCCCAGTAGCCGTCAGAATTTACAGCCATATTTGGTGGGGCCCAATGCGTTCAGCTCTCCATCTCACAAACATTTGAGAGAAAGCGTAAATTCCCACCTAGCCACCCTCGATCCCTGGCCCTGAATGCCAGCATTTCTAAACTACTGGCCTATGAAATGCTGTCATTTAGGCTGGTGGACACACACAGCTTCAAACAGCTCATGTCACTTGCTGTCCCACAGTATGTTGTTCCCAGCCGCCACTACTTCTCCAAGAGAGCCGTGCCTTCCCTGCACAACCAAGTATCCGATAAAATCAAGTGTGCACTGCGCAACGCCATCTGTGGCAAGGTCCACCTAACCACAGATACGTGGACCAGTAAGCACGGCCAGGGACGCTATATCTCCCTAACTGCACACTGGGTAAATGTAGTGGCGGCTGGGCCCCAGGCAGAGAGCTGTTTGGCGCACGTCCTTCCGCCGCCAAGGATTGCAGGGCAACATTCTTTGCCTCCTGTCTCCTCCTCCTCCTACTCAGCTTCCTCCTCCTCTTCTTCCACCTGCTCATCCAGTCAGCCACACACCTTCACCACCAACTTCAGCACAGCCCGGGGTAAACGTCAGCAGGCCGTTCTGAAACTCATATGTTTGGGGGACAGGCCCCACACCGCACAGGAGTTGTGGCGGGGTATAGAACAACAGACCGACGAGTGGTTTCTGCCGGTGAGCCTCAAGCCCGGCCTGGTGGTGTGCGATAATGGGCGAAATCTCGTTACAGCTCTGGGACTAGCCGGTTTGACGCACATCCCTTGCCTGGCGCATGTGCTGAATTTGGTGGTGCAGAAGTTCATTCACAACTACCCCGACATGTCAGAGCTGCTGCATAAAGTGCGGGCCGTCTGTTCGCGCTTCCGGCGTTCTCACCCTGCCGCTGCTCGCCTGTCTGCGCTACAGCGTAACTTCGGCCTTCCCGCTCACCACCTCATATGCGACGTGCCCACCAGGTGGAACTCCACCTTGCACCTGCTGGACAGACTGTGCGAGCAGCAGCAGGCCATAGTGGAGTTTCAGCTGCAGCACGCACGGGTCAGTCGCACTGCGGATCAGACCCACTTCACCACCAATGACTGGGCCTCCATGCGGGACCTGTGTGCCCTGTTGCGCTGTTTCGAGTACTCCACCAACATGGCCAGTGGCGATGACGCCATTATCAGCGTTACAATACCACTTCTATGTCTCCTTGAGAAAACACTGACTTAAAGGGATGGAAGAACTATTACGGGCTAACCGTCACTAAACCTGTCCCTATCCTAATACCCACAAATGACACGGAGACCTTCTGTGGTAAAACGGGCCGTAGCATAACTTTATTAACCCAACATGTTCACATGTTTCTTTTAATCAAACAATTATGCATTTCCATAATAACATATATATAACATATATATATATATATATATATATATATATATATATATATATATATATATATATTGTAAGGGATCGCCTTTTATTCGGGGGTCATTCTCACAATGATCTTCATAACCACTGGGTTTTAGGTCCAAACAGTGCGATTTATTTTACACTCTTCATACACAACAAGGCATAAAACAAAAGCCTGCCCGTCTGGGCTCTACCTAAACATAATAAACATCGTATCCCTAACTCAGCTATACGATAACGTTCCCACATGGAACCAGGTGCGGCTTACCCCAGACATACAGTCCACCAGCCATCAGGCTGTAACAAATGCAGTACCTTTTGGAGGGGTTTGTGGTCTAGCAGTCCTCCTGACTCTGACCTTTCAATGCTTGTTCCAGGGTGTCGCTGAGTCCCTCAAAGTCCAGGCTATTGCATAGCCTCGTGGCCCCTCAGCTTTGCCCAGCTGAGACCACACTGACAGAGCCTCACCAGGCCTCTGTCTGCCCCCCTCCAGAGTGAGACCCACCCAGGATCCAGTAGCAGGATTAAATAGGATCCCTGGACATGAGCATGCCCTAAGTCCCGGACTGGAACCTGGGGAAACAACACCTCAATGTTCACATTGCCACATATCCCCCCCCTCTGTTCAAACCTGTGGGGGTGAACACATGTACCAACTGGATGCTCGTGACAGGGCATCCGCATTATACTGCCATCTTCCAGCTCAACGTTCCCCCTGGAAGAGATGGCCAGCGTCACATGCTTCCCTTTATTTTGCCAGACCCAGGCCATCAGAGCTTGGTTTGTCATAAACACTGCCTTCCTACCTAGACTACAGTGTCTAAGGGCCTCCTCCGTAATCTCTTCGCTGGAGAACTTAGCTTTCTGGCTTGCTTCTTTTCTAGATTTCTTCTTGGTCCCACAACCTTTAACTTCCGCAACCTTTACAGCCGCGGTTTCCACGGGGAGCTCCCGCTTCATCCTTTTGTTGGAGATCCGGTTGGTCAGTTTTAAACCACCCTTCAGCTGCTCTAATGTCACCTGGATATCAGGCAGTAGATCCTTCAGCTCACTTATCTCCTTCTGATTGCAGCTGTACTGACAAGTCTGGTCATCTAACACTGCCTGGGTATAGGTCTCAGTCACTAGGCTGACGTCTCCCCACTTAACTCTCGTCACGTCAGGTATAACTGTTGTCTGGTCGCTACTAGCAACTACTTTAATTTCGCAAGACCTTGACCTGGTAGCTTCTTTCTCTGAGTTGCCATCGGTCACAGCACATACGTCATATATACTGCTCTGGTCATTATCAATCCTGACCTCTAGGGGCACTGATGAGCTAACCCCCACCTGGGACACTTCCTTAATAACCCAAAAACACTGTGGCGACTGCATTTCCACCTCTGGTACGTGCGGTACACCCTCTAGCCCTATCATATTCTCCTGCACATTCAAACATTGAGCTGGAGCTGGGCTTTGCTCCACACTACTTATATGCATTGCTTCAAATCTTTTGATCAAGTCATATAGATCTTCATGAAAAATAGCTTCATTATCATTTACATTTTTACCACCAGGGGACGCTTCTCCCCTGACCACAAGCTGCAACGGAAAAGATATATCACAGTCACCACATATTTCATATGACATCATATTCTCATTATGCATTTCTGCACTCTTGTCACCATCACTTTGCACTTTACCAGCACCCTTGTTTTCAATGGTCAATATTCTTTCCCCATGGAGGTCAATGTGCAGCTCCCTTAGATCTTCACTTAAAAGGACAGGTACAGGTTCTGCAGGAGTTTCGTCACTATCTGCAGAAGTGTCTACCTTACCCCCCAGCAACAAAACGATATCACGGCCCAATAACACATTAGGTATACGTGAAACTGCATCACGAAGTTCACCAGTCCCAGATTGCACTGGAGTCTCACACTCAGGGAGAGCAACCGGACAGTCCATGCCAACTCCATGAAAGTCCTGCACATAGTTCTCTGACACCCGTCTGGCAGGTACCAGGATCACCTGGCTCTCTGCGTCCAACAACGCCTGGACTGGACTGCCCTTCTCCACAAGGTCACACATTGGTGTAGCAGTCTCTAGTCCTGGTGTTTTTACACCGACTGGCTCGGCAGATAGCAACTGCTGCCGGCTCATACCACAGCACAGGGCTTCTGAGGCATTAGGGCTCTGGTCAGCAACATGCCCGACCTCCAGAGCCCTGCTGCCTGTCACTTTAACTGCTGTATACGAAACAACTGGAACGCTCTTACCCACAGCCGTCACGGGTTTGGTGCTTCCAAGTGCTGTACGCACGTCTCCCCAGCAGTCATCTTCCTTCTCCGGGATGTTGGGAACCTCCCATCTTTGATTCCTGGTCATAGGACAACCAGGTGCACACCTTCCCACTTGGCACATCTCCAGCAGCACTCTCTCTGTTGCCGGACAGCTGCCTGCTGTCGTGGTTGGTTGCCCTTAGCAACAGCTTTACGGCATCTTCGCACATCCTCTCTAGGACTCTGTACACCTTGGCAGAAAACACTTGAACTCTTGAGAGCCGCACTGCTCTCTATCTCACTTTCTTCCCGTCGGTTGCCCTTGGCAACGGCATACACCACCTCTGCATCCAACCGCATCCCGAGAACCTGCAGTTCTTGGCTCCTAGTCATGAGGTCACTGCCCAGTTCCTCTGCACAGCGGTTACCATGGGAAACACCCTGGGTTAGGACGTCTCTTTGTTTGTCCAACCCGCACATGAGCTTTTCCTGCTCCTGTTGCCACATCATTTGCCTTTGGCTAGCCTTCAAATTGGCCCGCATAAGCTGCTTGGTGAAATCCTCCATCCACCCCATAGCAACTGACAGTCCTCTAGCAACACACCAAAAAAAAAATAATATATATATATATATATATATATTTATTTTTTTTCCAAACAGGTCAGTCTCTTTTCTGGTCTTCTGGCCCTTTAAATCTCTGCACCACAGCAAAAATAGTCCACAATAGCACGAGCAGCACCTGCTCCACCGAACAAACAGGCTTCCGGGCCTTTAAACTCCAGCACAGCAGGGTTCAGCAGCACCTGCTCTTTTCCTTGTTGTTGTCCCTAGCAACAGTCTGTTGCCCTTCTCTCATGGACAACTTGCCCGCATCCTCCACCAATTGTAAGGGATCGCCTTTTATTCGGGGGTCATTCTCACAATGATCTTCATAACCACTGGGTTTTAGGTCCAAACAGTGCGATTTATTTTACACTCTTCATACACAACAAGGCATAAAACAAAAGCCAGCCCGTCTGGGCTCTACCTAAACATAATAAACATCGTATCCCTAACTCAGCTATACGATAACGTTCCCACATGGAACCAGGTGCGGCTTACCCCAGACATACAGTCCACCAGCCCTCAGGCTGTAACAAATGCAGTACCTTTTGGAGGGGTTTGTGGTCTAGCAGTCCTCCTGACTCTGACCTTTCAATGCTTGTTCCAGGGTGTCGCTGAGTCCCTCAAAGTCCAGGCTATTGCATAGCCTCGTGGCCCCTCAGCCTTGCCCAGCTGAGACCACACTGACAGAGCCTCACCAGGCCTCTGTCTGCACACTCTCCAGAGTGAGACCCACCCAGGATCCAGTAGCAGGATTAAATAGGATCCCTGGACATGAGCATGTCTCAAGTCCCGGACTGGAACCTGGGGAAACAACACCTCAATGTTCACATTGCCACAATATATATATATACCCAACATAACATGACCAGGGCCAACCAACCCGACACTGCAACCCCTTGCATTGTAGAAGGACCCAGGAAGGCAACCAATCAAGCTGTACTCTTACTCATCATTTTCACTTGTATCGCCACCTTACCCCTGGCCGCGCTCACCGACCCAAGGGCACCAATATTTCTCAGTTCCAGTAAATAACCCTGTAGGCCCAGTTTCCCAAACAGGGGCACCCAGCGTACAGCTTCAAAAACACATGAGTTGCACATTTTCACATGCAGTGCACCATTTTCTTTTTTTGAATTACCTTCCAGGATCCTTCCCCCTGCTTGCCACAGATGACCAGAGGTGACACCTCACCTATGGGCGTCTCGCCAAACCTTAAGGGCTGTCTCCAAACCCTCCTGCACACCTAATGCCCACAAATCAGCTCCCACATCATTGAGGTGAACACCATCAGACCGTAGGAATTGAGGCGAAGCCGCCTCCAGATCCCGATGACGCACCACAAAACCTCCCAGACGCTTCACAAAATGGCCCACCTCCTTATTCAGCTTAGCGCAGGCCTTATTAACCCTATCCACAGATCTCGCAAGCCGCCAAGTCCGTCTAGCAACCACATCGGACCACACAAGCAACAAACCCGGGAAATCGGACAATAACCGCAACAGGTCCAATTTAATATCACAAATTACATCTCCGAACACCTAAGTCGTTGCCACCAACATGCAGCACCAATATGTCTGGCGGTCTATCCAATGCCACATTAGCCTGCAACTCGGGCAAAACCCGCCCCCACATAAGACCCCGCAAGCCAATCCACCTAACCTGCAACACGTCCGGATCAAAACCCAACTGTCTTCCATTCCGCCGCACATCCGCCCGACAAGCCCCCCAATACACGTACGAATGACTGAATATCCAAGCCAGACAACCGTCGGACCCTATAAGAAAAAACAGAACAAAAACCACATTAACAGACCTTCTTAAGAACCCCATGCCACAATACCAACTTACACAAGATGAGGACGAATATAGGACCGGAAGCAAGACGACTCCCAGCGACCTATCCGCTTTATAACATCCTCACCCAAACCCCTCCTGGCCGATTCTGTCGCAGCACCTATGCGAAACGAATGGGCCGCATAATCCAGAGCCGGTAAACCCACAGCCACCAAGCACTTCCTAAAAACCGCCACAAACTGAAATCTTGACAGCACAGACCCATCCTGATGAACCAGCAGAGATCCCCCGACATCCGGCCGCAACCGCAAAAATTCCTCCAAACAACGCACAGGGCAAAACACCGACCCCACCAATGGACTCAACCACACACGAACACCCTTACCCAGTTGATCAGTCTTAGACCGGCGTATCAAACAACACAAACCATCCTCGCTCAAACACACATCCTCCCGCAGCAAACCCCCCCCACAAGTTTTGCTGCGAGCCAACAATTCGGAGATCCGAAAAGCCCCAAAAAATGCCAGCGAAAAGGCAGCCCGGAACAAGCACACCTCAAAACTAGAAAAACACACCAACGCTGCCCCATCCCATAATTTCCGCAGTACCTGAAAGGAAACCGGGCGCCGCGTGTCACGACGCACAGCCCGGCGGCGATAAACCTTCAAAGCCTGCCGCACCAAGAAACTCCTGGACACATCCGGCAGCCCACGGAGTCGCAACCAAAATCCCACAGCCGCTACGCGTTTAGACACCACCGAGAAAGAAACCTGGGAAGAAAAAGACTCACCCAACCAATAAACCAGCAACGTCTGAAAATCACCACACAGATCACTCCCACCACCCTGATCCAGCAACCGCTCCCACAAGACCCATACGGCCGAATAAGCAGAACACGTGCTGGTACTCACGGACCGCTGGATCAACCCCGAGGACAACCCAAGGCCACGCGCCAGAGCCACTAGGGACAAGGCAACCCCCGGACCTCTGCTTCTGGAACCAGCTGCTGAAAACGATCCCACTGGAAACGAGAAAGGGAGTCCGCAATTGAATTATCCACCCCAGGCACATGAACCACTACAAAACAAGCATTCAACTCCAAACCCCTAAGAACAAAATGCCGCAGCAGCCGCAAAACCGGGGGAGAACTAGCCGTCTGTTTGTTGATCACTTGAACCACACCCAAATTATCACAATAAAACCTCACCCGCTTATTTTGCAACACGTCACCCCACAACTCAGTCGCCAAAATAATAGGGAACAATTCCAACAATACAAGGTTACCCAACCAACCGGCCGATCTCCACTCCTCTGGCCATGACCCAGCACTTCACTAACCGCAAGAGCCTGACGCATCCGACCAAAGCTCCAAGTCCACACCAGTAACCGGTTCCTCCATTCACACCTATTTGCCATTAAAACCAGTAAGAAAACCCCCCCAAACAGCCAAGTCCGCACGGACTTCAGCCGACAACCGAACATAGTGACTCGGAACCGTTACACCCGCAGTCGCCATCGCCAGACGCCGACAAAAAACCCGCCCCATGGGCAATATGCGGCAGGCGAAATTCAACTTACCCAAAACAGATTGAACACGATGAAGCTGCACCTTCTTCAACCGTCCTAACAAAGCCACCTCATTACGCAAATCCTCGACCTTGTCAGCAGGAAGCCGACACTCCATCGCCATGCTATCAATCTCAATGCCCAAAAACCGAATCAACGTGGAAGGGCCCTCAGTCTTTTCGGGGGCCAAGGGAACCTCTAACCGAGCCGCAACCCGCTCCATAGTCCGCAACAAAATTGAACAAACACGTGACCCCCCTGGACCCAAAAACAAAAAATCGTCCAGGTAGTGCAACACCGAATTCCACCCCGCCTCCTGTTTCACCACCCGTTCCAAAAAGGAACTAAACGTCTCAAACAACAAACAAGAAATGGAGCAACCCATTGGCAAACAACAATCAACATAAAACTGGTCTTCCCACTTAAAACCCAGCAAGTGAAAACTGTCCGGGTGAATGGGAAGCAAACGGAAAGCCGCTTCAATATCCGTCTTGGCCATCAAAGCTCCCTGCCCCATCAAACGCACCCACCGAACTGCCGCATCAAAGGAAGTGTAAGAAACCGAACACAAGCCCTCATCAATGCCATCATTCACCGACCCCCCATGCGGATAAGAGAGGTGATGAATAAGCCTGAATTTATTGTCCCAAAGGAGACACCCATAAACCCGGCAAAGGGCACTCAACAAAAGGACCAACAACACGGCCCGCAGCCACCTCCTTATCAATCTTCTCACTAACCACAACCGGGCATTGCAAGGCCGACCTCAAATTACGGGATGCCACCACCGGCCCCACCGCAGTGCATGGGATCCTGAAACCTTCCGTAAAACCGACGAACAACAAGTCCGCCGCCTCCCTATCTGGGTAATTACTTAGAAAGGGGGCCATCTCGCCCACCTTCACCAGCGTCACCCCTCTTCTGCCCAATCTCAAAATTCTTTCCTCTACCCCGTTTAAAACATCGCGACAAACTGTGGGCACCGCCGCAGCCTGAGCACTCGTGCTTATACCGGCAGTCCGCGAGGATCTTGCAATATCCCTCATAATATTGCCAGCAACAACCCCTCCTACTGCCACCCTGGGAGTCCGAAGCCGAGGAGCCCCCGGCCGCTCCACGAAAGGGCTGCTGCCCCACCTTTGGCGCCGACATCAGCCGCATCCACAAACTAATGTCCTTGTGATCCCAACGAATGCTAGGCCGGACCGCCTTTCTCTGCCTAAATTGCTCATCATAGCGAAGCCACGCAGACCCGCCATAGACCCTGTATGCCTCCCCAATCGCGTCCATGTAACAAAACAGGGCCGAACAATGCTCCGGCGCCTTCTCCCCAACAACACCCGCCAAAATTGCAAATGCCTGCAACCAGTTCATAAAAGTACGAGGAATCAACCTGTATCGCCGTTTTTCCTCGTCCTCCTTCTTGCTCTCATCCACTCTACCCCTGTCTAGATTAAACTTCTCCAAAGGCAATAAAGGCCCGCACCGCTCACACTTGCAGCCAGGACGTACCGCCGGCTCATCTGGCTCCACATCCCGGACAGGTAAGACGCGCCGGGCTCGCTCACCCCGCGGGACATCTCGGGGGGAGGACGCCTCTCTAGCAGAAACATCCCCACGTCGATGAAGGGAAACAGGCCGGGCAGGGGACCCGCCTTCTCCCGCAGGATTCCTCCCGCTGCGGCGAGGTGAGGCAGGCGGCGCCTGCACCGCCGACCGCAGCTGAGGGTCCCCGGGGGGGCTCCTTAGGTGCCGACGAGCCCTGGGGTTAGCATCGGGGCTCCAACGCTCAGGGGGCGCAGATCTACGCGCCCGAGGCCGCACAGGGGGATCCTCCGGGCAGATGGCAGGGACACCTAACGTACCCATCAGATTCTGGTGCAGCCACTCCATGCTCCGTTGTTCAGCAGCAGCCCGAACCGCAGCCAGCATATCTTCCAAGGAGGCCATGACCCTACACTCCAACAACTTCCCTCAGGCTACAAACTGGTCAGATGGACCTCCCACTAAAACCCTGCACTTTATACTGCCCGGGAAAATGTACCTAAACACCACACCCCCCTGCCCTGCAACTGACCTCCCCAGACACACTTAAATCATTAACCCTTTTAATGCCCTATGTCTTCCCCCCAATCAAGCCGCACTTCACTACGGCTACGCCCCGCTCCGTTGCTCTTCTTAGGGCGATGATGGAAGAGGAGGTGGCCCAGGAGGAGGAGGAGGAAGAGGGGTCATTTTTAGCACTTTCAGGCCAGTCTCTTAGAAGTGACTCAGAGGGAGGTTTTTTGCAACAGCAGAGGCCAGGTACAAATGTGGCCAGACAGGGCCCACTACTGGAGGACGAGGAGGACGAGGATGAGGAGGAGGTGGAGGAGGATGAGGATGAAGCATGTTCACAGCGGGGTGGCACCCAACGCAGCTCGGGCCCATCACTGGTGCGTGGCTGGGGGGAAACGCAGGACGATGACGATACGCCTCCCACAGAGGACAGCTTGTCCTTACCTCTGGGCAGCCTGGCACACATGAGCGACTACATGCTGCAGTGCCTGCGCAACGACAGCAGAGTTGCCCACATTTTAACGTGTGAGGACTACTGGGTTGCCACCCTGCTGGATCCACGGTACAAAGACAATGTGCCCACCTTACTTCATACACTGGAGCGTGATAGTAAGATGCGCGAGTACAAGCGCACGTTGGTAGACGCGCTACTGAGAGCATTCCCAAATGTCACAGGGGAACAAGTGGAAGCCCAAGGCGAAGGCAGAGGAGGAGCAAGAGGTCGCCAACGCAGCTGTGTCACGGCCAGCTCCTCTGAGGGCAGGGTTAGCATGGCAGAGATGTGGAAAAGTTTTGTCACCATGCCACAGCTAACTGCACCACCACCTGATACGGAACGTGTTAGCAGGAGGCAACATTTCAATAACATGGTGGAACAGTACCTGTGCACACCCCTCCACGTACTGACTGATGGTTCGGCCCCATTCAACTTCTGGGTCTCCAAATTGTCCACGTGGCCAGAGCTAGCCTTTTATGCCTTGGAGGTGCTGGCCTGCCCGGCGGCCAGCGTTTTGTCTGAACGTGTATTCAGCACGGCAGGGGGCGTCATTACAGACAAACGCAGCCGCCTGTCTACAGCCAATGTGGACAAGCTGACGTTCATAAAAATGAACCAGGCATGGATCCCACAGGACCTGTCCATCCCTTGTGCAGATTAGATATTAACTACCTCCCCTTAACAATATATTATTCTACTCCAAGGCACTTCCTCATTCAATACTATTTTTATTTTCATTTTACCATTATATTGCGGGGCAACCCAAAGTTGAATGAACCTCTCCTCTGTCTGGGTGCCGGGGCCTAAAAATATCTGACAGTGGCCTGTTCCAGTGGTGGGTGACGTGAAGCCTGATTCTCTGCTATGACATGCAGACTGATTCTCTGCTGACATGAAGCCAGATTCTCTGCTATGGGACCTCTCTCCTCTGTCTGGGTGCCGGGGCCTAAATATCTGACAATGGACTATACCAGTGGTGGGTGACGTGAAGCCTGATTCTCTGCTATGACATGAAGACTGATTCTCTGCTGACTTGAAGCCAGATTCTCTGCTATGGGACCTCTCTCCTCTGCCTGGGTGCCTGGGCCTAAATATGTGACAGTGGCCTGTTCCAGTGGTGGGTGACGTGAAGCCTGATTCTCTGCTATGACATGAAGACTGATTCTCTGCTGACATGAAGCCAGATTCTCTGCTATGGGACCTCTCTCCAATTGATATTGGTTAATTTTTATTTATTTTATTTTTATTTGAATTCATTTCCCTATCCACATTTGTTTGCAGGGGATTTACCTACATGTTGCTGCCTTTTGCAGCCCTCTAGCTCTTTCCTGGGCTGTTTTACAGACTTTTAAGTGCAGAAAAGTTCGGGTCCCCATTGACTTCAATGGGGTTCGGGTTCGGGACGAAGTTCGGGTCGGGTTCGGATCCCGAACCCAAACATTTCCGCGAAGTTCGGCCGAACTTCTCGAACCCGAACATCCAGGTGTTCGCTCAACTCTACTCATCACTAGTAAACAGGCAAATTTCGACAAATGTCCAGATTTCAAATTTACATTAGGCCTCATAGTAAAAAGTCTGGAATACTGAAGGGTTCAAGCCGAAAGACCTAGGGCTTGTCCTCCCAGAGCCAGAATGTGAATAGTAGCAGCACCAGCTATCCGGACAGAACATTGAGGAGAAAGAGGTTGAGATTGTGGACTTGATGGCTCGCTCTTCCTCTCACTCACAGCAGGATGATGTGAAAGTGACTTCTGAATCTGGCATCTACTCTGTCTTTTCTGCACCTTCCTAGTGGGGCTTCTGGGAGCAAGATCAAGGTGCCCAGGATGAGGTAACATAGAGGGCATGAGGGCGGTGGCAGTAGCAACAAAAAAGAGCAGAGGCGATATATGGCCAAAACCTCCCAAAGAATTACCAGGGCCAGATCTGCTTTGGGAGCTGGTGATGGCACTGACACTGGGCGCAGGTGCAAAACCTGTCAGGTCTATGTCAAGCTCCTGCTAGCTCTGTGTGGAGTGTGCAAGTATCTCCCATGTGGCAGTTTTTTTCCAGGCTGCCGGAAGACATTAGGATTGCCCTGTGCACGCTGTGCAAGAGCAAAATAGCCTATGGGCAGTCAAACACAAATGTAGGCACCACAGCTCTATTGAACTACATGAAGCTGCATCACCTTGTCCCGGGGTCAAACATAGGTGGCCACCAGCTATCGCAACAAGAGTTTCCTCCTTCTCCTGTCCTCCCTTGTTGTAGCCAGGCCACATTCACAGGTAGTACAGGTAGTCTTTCCACGTCTCCTACTTAGACTCCTCCTCTACTCCATGGTCAGCCATTGATAAGGGAATGCATGCAGAGGCATATCTAGTGAAAATGGCGCCTATGGCAAGCACTGAAACTGCGCCCCTGTCAAAATATTTTAAACCCATCTTTCAGATAACCTTAACAAAAAAAAAAACACGATAGCTCTTTTGTAGAACCCCCATAAAAACTTACAGTTACTTGACTTGGCCCTTGGGGATCTCGGACGCCACTTCAACACTTTGGCCGGGGGCTCGGCGGAGCTGATGTTGTGCTTTAACCTAATGAGAAAGATTTCATAATAAGGATTTGGAGAAAGGGCAGAGGGATAGCAGAGCAGGGAGAGGCTGGTGCTGCTACTAGGGGGTCATACCATGGGGGAGTAATAAAGCCCACCATAATGCCCCCCCAGTAGTAATAATTCTCCTTATAATATGCAAAACATTTGTAATGCCCCCAGTTGAGCTAATGTTCCCATAATGTGCCAATATAAAATACCCCTTCTCAGTGCCCCCGTAGATGACCCCCATAGTGCCCCCCCCTTCCCCATAGTACCCACCATAATGTGTCCCAGTATAAAATGCCCCTATACAGAGCCCCCATATAAAATATCTTCTTTTTTAGCCTCAGTAGATGCCCCTATAGTGCCCCCCAATAATCTGCAGTAAGATGTGCCCCCATTGATGCCCCCAATCATGTGCCAGTAATAAGAGCCCCCCCACCATCATGTGCCAGTAGCCAGAGCCCCCCCATATCATGTCAGTAGCCAGAGCCCCCCCATATCATGTGTCAGTAGCCAGAGCCCCCCATATCATGTGCCAGTAGCCAGAGTGCCCCCAATCATGTGCCAGAAATAAGAGCCCCCCCACCATCATGTGCCAGTAGCCAGAGCCCCCCATATCATATGCCAGTAGCCAGAGCCCCCCCATATCATGTGCCAGTAGCCCCCCTTATGTGCCAGTAGCCCCCCTATGTGCCAGTAGCCCTCCTTATCATGTGCCAGTAGCCCCCCTTATCATGTGCCAGTAGCCCCCTTATCATGTGCCAGTAGCCCCCCTTATCATGTGCCAGTAGCCCCCCTTATCGTGTGCCAGTAGCCCCCCATATCATGTGCCAGTAGCCAGAGCCCCCCCCATATCATGTGCCAGTAGCCAGAGCCCCCCCCCACCATCATGTGCCAGTAGCCAGAGCCCCCCCATATCATGTGTCAGTAGCCAGAGCCCCCCCATATCATGTGTCAGTAGCCAGAGTGCCCCCATATCATGTGCCAGTAGCCAGAGTGCCCCCATATCATGTGCCAGTAGCCCCCCATATCATGTGCCAGTAGCCCCCCTTATCATGTGCCAGCCCAGTAGTCCCCCCTTATCATGTGCCAGCCCAGTAGTCCCCCCTTATCATGTGCCAGCCCAGTAGCCCCCCTTATCATGTGCCAGCCCAGCCCAGTAGTCCCCCCTTATGTGCCAGCCCAGTAGCCCCCCTTATGTGCCAGCCCAGTAGCCCCCCTTATCATGTGCCAGCCCAGTATTGTACCTATATAAAAAAATTAAAAAAAAATAATACACTTATACTTACCTCCAGCAATGCGATGCGATGCAGGCCACCTCTTCCGTCTGTGTGTCCCTCGCTATACGGCTCAGGCGACGCGATGACGTCATCGCGCCATCACCGGCCTCTGATAGGCTGCCAGCACTAAGCCGGCAGCCTATCAGAGGAACAGGAGGGGACACACCTCTCCCTCCTCTGCCGCAGCACAGACAGGCATCTGTATTGCCGTCCTGAGGACGGCAATACAGATGACTATGGAGATGAGCGCTTCCGCAATGGAGGCGCTCATCTCCTGCTCTGCCCTGCCGCCGGCCCCCGGGCACCCTACTGCACCCCGTGTAGGATCGGCCCTGGTCGCCCCCCCCGCTTGGCGCCTATGGCACTAGCCATGGCTGCCATAGCTTGGATACGCCACTGAATGCATGGCCAGAAAACAACTTTACACTCCCAGAAAACCGATGGTGAGTAAGCTTAACTCCCACCTGGCCAATTTTCTGGTGGTGCTGTAAGAGACCCCAGAAAAAATGCACCAAACGGATATGCCACTGACTATACTGGCTAGTCATAAATGCAGATATTAAAAGCTATGACTAGCCAGTATAGTCAGTGGCATATCCGTTTGGTGCATTTTTTCTGTGATTTATATGATTGTATTTACATCCGCACAATGCTCCGTTTTGTGTAGGATGCTCTTGTGGTGCATGTGTGCAGCGTACTCAAGTTGTGTGTAATAGAGTTTCTGGGTGTTGTAGTGCAATGACACTAACCTGAGACGGCTGACTCTCTGCATAGGCAGGTGATGGTAAGAAATTGTTCGTGACGCCAGTGCCAATTAAACGGTGGCACGCCGTTTGCGGATAGCAGGAATAAATTGAGGAACACGTGGTATTAAAACAGAAC